>NC_064921.1:498502423-498807673 GCF_023897955.1 Schistocerca gregaria | reverse complement strand
TAACGATGTTCGGGGTGGATACGGATCAGCACCATTCTCTCCAAAGTAGACCACAAAGGCTCAACAATACTGAGATCCGGTGACTTTTGTGACCAGAAGAGAGGCGACAATTCATTCAATCTCGTGCACACAAAACCAGTTCTGGGTGATGCGAGATGTGTGTGCAGGGGCCATGCCGCCTTGGAACACAGCACGGGACACCACGGGATTGGCCTGATCAGCCGAAATGGCCACATAATAGTTGACAGTAACGTGACTTTGCACAGTAACCATGGGGTTCATGGAATACCGTGATATGGTAAACTCGTCCAGAAGTTGAAAACGGTATGAAACATGATTCATCCGATCAAATAACTTTCTCCATCTGCTCCACAGCCCGCTTTTTACGGTTTCGACATCACTTTTTCCTGTTACGGACATCTGGTTGTTTTGGAATTCCGCTCTCGTCCTGCTATTCCCGACTTTTGGAGCTCCTTCCATGTTGTTTTGGTGCTGGCAGGGTTCGCGCGTGCAAAGTTCAAGTCTGCAGTGACTTTTGCAGTTGCCGCTCTCTTATTTTTCGTGACAGTCCTCTTCAGTGACCGTCTTTCTCGATCACTCAACGCGCACATTGGCCCGCGTCATGACTTAGTGGATAATATATTGCCGTTGTCCCTGTATGTGCAATAAATCTTCGGCATGGTGCCTAACACGAAAAACTTGCGCTCTCTCGGTTACAGAAGCACCTACCGTATGAGCACCAATAATTTGTTCACATCAAAATTGACTTGGCTCCAACATACTGCACTCACAACTACACAGAACACTGTTCGGACCACTTTCGACATATTGAGGTTATTGCACAGACGCTCTTCATGTTCGTGGTCAAATACAACAGCGTAAACTGCAACCGTGGCTAGCATCTGCAGTTTATAGAGATACACCAGGTGTAAAGATCGGATACCGATGGCGGCAACATCACGGCTGATGTTGTATTTCAGTTCCTGTGCTTCGTGTGCTGTTTCATAGACCTCGCAGTTCAAGTGTCCCCGCAGGAGGAAAATCACATGTTGTTAGCTCCACCGAACTTGGTGGCCATAAACGTTTGCTGACAGCTCGTTCCTCGGTGAAGACATCATGGACTCGTTCCACAGATACCTTAAATGTGTGTCATATTGCCCGAGCTTGCTGGAAGAAGCAGTACTGTCTCTCATATTCAGTCAGTTGACCAAAAACTTATCAAAAATTTCTTATTGAGGGTAATGTCGATGAGCGTTCCTCTTCCACCGCACTAAACGCCAATCTTTTCATCATGGAGCGGTTGCTGACACACACCGTTAGAGTTCTCTGTTGCCCAGTACCTCGTGTTCTGTGAATTCATGTGACCGGACAGATGAAAGCATTCTTGATTACTCGTGATGTAATGGAAAGGGTCTAACAAAACATCGTTGATGTTATTCAAAAACCACTGCAGTAATCTACACGTTTCTGACTGTCATCCTCCCGTAACTGCTCCACAGCCGTCACACGGTACGGGTTCAAATTAAGATTTTTTCAACATCCGCTGGAAACTCCTTCTGCTTACATGCACCTGTTGGGCCAACCTGCGCGTAGACTTCTTTGGGCCCTGAATCATTCTGCGGGATAAGTCTGCAATAACTTCTGGTGTGCTAACTGATGGAAACCTTTGTCGTTTTACATTTTGCGCAGATTCGCCGGTGCGCCAGTTTTAATACAGACTCTGTACTCCTCTCTTTGGTGGTAGTCGTCTATCCGGATACTTCACACCGTTTACTTCGGTTCGCAGCTCGTGGTCTCGCGGTCGCGTTATCGCTTCCCGAGCACGAGGTCGCGGGTTCGATTCCCGGGGGGGTCAGAGTTTTCACCTGCCTGTAGATGACTGGGTGTTTGTGTTGTCCTTATCAATTCATCCTCGTTCATGAAAGTGGCGCGATTGGGCTGAGTACAGGTTGGAAATTTGTACGGGAGCTGATAACCACGCAGTTGAGCGCCCCCCCCCCCCCCCCTAACCAAACGTCATCATCGACTATTTCACGAGTTTCCCTAATCGAGCATGTTTCCACATATGCTACAACAAATTCAACTCTTATTTCTACCGAGAAAGACATTTTTCAGACCGCAAAGAGAAACGTCTGACTTCACTGATGCATTAAACTGAAATGCTGACAGAAGAATGCTATCAATCACTTATTGCATGAAACTGTCCGTTGCTGTAGCTGCTTACTAACTGCATTTCAGAAGTCGAAATAGTGCTTTTGCAGTCAGAGACTAAGCGGGCTATTTTTAACTGTACCAGCACGCTAAATTAAGTATTCTGCTGCACATAAGAATGTTCTTTCGTGTGATATCTCTGAATAATTACAATTTCTGCTAGATTAACCTGCATATTACATATGACACGAAAGACCATTCTGTTGCGTAGCAGAATAATTTAAGTGTACATATTTCCATTTTTTAACCGTTCCGCCAGGTGAGCTCAGAACAGAGAAGGTTAACTCCGGTCCGTGTGCCGATTCTAATGTCAACAAGGCATACTGTCATGTAACAGACGTCCCGGCGAGAGGCAAGCATTGCCACACAACCTCAAATGCTGGCCTGCTACATAACAAAGCACTTTCGAGTAACACTACGTAACTTCAACTCCTGAGTGCCGCCGCAAAATGAAATGTTGGCAGAAAGGACCGAGACTGGCGACATAGAAGAGTTATTGAATTAGTCACAGCGAGGCAAAAGGTTCTGATGGGTATGATAAACGAAGGCAAATGCACTCATACACACAGAGCCACTGCATCTTAGCTCCAGGCTTTCGGAGCTCAAAGACACATTCAGTCCTGTTGCCATTCTTCCTGTACCGTTAGAACAAGAGAGAAAACAGTCTGTTGATTATCAGTGAAACCATGGTAAGCTGATCGGTGGTGGCCTGTATGCTGCCTTCTTGACTTCAACACCAAGATGCGGCACAACTGTGCTGTGACATTTTTCAGCTATTTTTGTATCCAGTACTTTAATACGTACACACATCAGGAACGATCATTCCAAGCCAAAACTTGGGATGTAAAATAATATCTGAAGACCTATTAGCACTTCTTGCACTTCGATACTGTGAACAAATCTGTACTGCTGCAGTCTCTTTGTTCTCTGTATTTCGAGAGGTGGTAGTGTGGACCAAACAACAAAAAGTACCCAGCGAACATGCATACCTTAACAGCAACGAGCACTTCACTTTCGCTACTACGAAACACATCTCTTCTACTAAACAAGTACTCGTAGCTGTTAACGCAAGCATATTAGAGCCCGTGTTAACCGAACAGTCTGGAACGGCGCGACCGCTACGGTCACAGGTCGAATCCTGCCTCGGGCACGGATGTGTGTGGTGTCCTTAGGTTAGTTAGGTTTAAGTGGCTCTAAGTTCTAGGGGACTGATGTCCTCAGAAGTTAAGTCGCATAGTGCTCAGAGCCATTTTGAAACGAACAATTTTGACTTGTTGAGAGGACTGAACGAACCGAAACACATTCACTAGAAACACATGAAACAGCCTTAACTGTGCCTCGTGATGTCTGCCCTCGATGCGATGGAACAGAAGACTTACTGACTCGCGACGTAAGTTTAAATAAAAGCTTGGTTCCGTAAATAACTTCCTATAGCCAAGATCGCATAAATATTTTCTGCAACCCGTTTGAGCAGACTTTGATGTCATCTTATCGTCTTCAGAAAAACTTTACTTACAAAACGTGTTTATTGTGAGTTGGAGCCTCAGGGTAAGGTTTCAAATTACTGGATAAATGAAGCACGTTATGCAAAGGTTTGTCATAAGAGCCCTGTCCGTATATGTAGCACTCATAGATGATTATTAAGTAAACAGTAAAATGTACAATAGCACATCTATTTCTGACAAACCTCTGTGCAATTTGGTTCATTTTATCTAGTAATACGACAACTTGGTCTGAGGTTCCAACACAACAATGAACATGTTTTGCAACAAAAAAAATTCTGAAGACCAGAAGATGACAGCATAGTCCACCCAAACCGCTTGTCGAAAATAAGAAAGTATTTACGCGATCTTGGCTGTATGAATTTTTTTACCAGTTAAACCAAATCGCTCATTTTCATTTCTCAACATTAGGAAATTCAATTGAAAACTTTCCATAATGTTTGTTTATTATCGTTCAGGAGAAAAGAAAGACATATTACTCACTTGGGACGTAGTACAGTCAGTGTTGCCTTCACATTATTTAATGGAAGACTGTTCTAATAACTGAAGTAAGTAACTGGACACACTCTAGAGCTGTTCACAACTGCCCTTCGGATGAGGCAGCTTCTTTCAGTGTGGTGCTGTGTGACATTGTTATTGCGTCATACAAGCCCTGAGTCAAAAATTACAAAGAATCTTATGAATCAAGCGAATATTTCTACAATTCACAATGACGCTGAAGGCCAAATTTCAATAATATCCAGTGGATTTAAATAGCATTCAGGGACGCTAATAGATTGTCGGTTGTGTCTGCATGTTAATCATTTTTCTAATACTTACAAAAAACGAGTACAAAATGTCAAAATAAAAACAAAGGAGAATATGTCTAGAACGAATTTCCACTCTGCAGCAAAGTGTATGCTGATTTCAAACTACGCGGCATCTGTAAGGTATACAGGCAACTTTGGATTTCGTCTTTGAGTTAATTTCAGATATGGTTTGTGTTGTCTAGTACCTATCCTTGATTTACCTTGCTCTACATTACTAAGAATGTTGCCTACGTCTTGGAACCGCCCCCACGCGGTGACATTTCACGGCAGATTGAACGTTGGTGAGACTGTAACCTGTATACTTGACCTACTCTAAAGAGTCCAGGGATTCTGCTCTGTAAAATAGGTCCAAACTGCGTTTTTGGGGCTCTGTGAACTTCACCCTGTGAGTACACTTATTCCACGCAGAAAGAGCAAATGCAAATAACGTTTCGGATTTAGTGCAATGCTTTTCGTTATCTTTAAACACTTCACAGCGTGGACTACCCCTTTCCTATTTCTGTAGCACAATCCGAACTAGGGGAGAAATTTTGATGATCCTTTTGAAATCTTAGTATGTCTAACATTTGGACAGCAGTGCTTATCTTCTGATCTACATTCTTTGCCCTAGTGTTGCTACATTTTACAATAGACCTTGTACAATAAAACATCTGATGATCGCTTTTCTTTAACACAGTAAGCGGTTTAGTTTCGCATGTCAAGTGTTCAACGTGTTAGCTGTACAATGTGTGCCCTGAAACTGAATTTCGCTGCACGTTTGTCTGGCTTCCCTCCCAACCGGCCACGACATCTCTCCTCTGGCGCTCGGTGTCTAGAACTAGCCAGAGGGCGCATCTGACGGCGTGTGAGCACCAGCAGCAGCAGAGCTGTTACGAGCTGTCCTTGTGGGGGTGGTGAGGGGGGGGGGGAGGGGAGGGAGGGGGGGGAGGAGGGGCGAAGGAGTGGTGGAGATAGTTGTTTCTTAATAGGATCCCACCTGCAATGTCACCTGGGCCGAGTGAGCTTAATGCTTAAGAATCGTCTTTTGTACGCAGCACATTAAGGTTTTATTTAAATTTTTATTTTACTTGTGTGCCCAGACGCGATTCACCTTAGTTACAAGGCACCTTAAGTGAGCGTCCTGAAATATTACTCGACTTTTTTTTTTTGTTTGCACGTATTGGTGAAAGTTTGCACATATAGGTTATACATTTAAAAGTTGGCTGAAGTTTTTTAATAATATGGAAAAGTACTTTTAGATTAGCGTCTAATTCGTTATTTGTAAGCCAAACAGCTTTTTCTCTTATGGCAAACTGGCTGAAAGTTTCCACTTTTACTTGCGGTCACTTTTCGAAATGTAACAGTGTGACTGTCATTTTCTGTGTCTAGAGTGTCATTCGTTTCTTGATGTGTTGCTAACTTTCCGGGGTTTTGCTTTCAATTGTAGTTTCTTTTTTTCTTTGACTACATGTATGCCGATGCAAGTTCTATCTGCGTGTGTATATGTGTGTTATTTCTGATTTTAACTGTTCAATGTACTTCAGTTGATATTGTTTAAGCTTCCATGTTATGACATATGTTTGCAAATGAAAGTGATTTTAAAAAAAGCCCAAGCTCGCACAACACCCCTGCCCAGACCCCATTCCACCCAAGTCCTCCCTTACAAACGATGAATAATTTCTGCGCATAACATACTCTATTCATCATTTACGTTTACTTAAACATCTGAACATATTAGTGAGTGATTCATGTACATTATTATAATTCTAAAATTATTCACACGTAATTGTATTTGGTATGTCGGTAAGGGTCTCCAGAACAACTTACGAAGAAACTTCAGCTGTTGCAGTAGCAGGTAGTGAATTTTTTAAAAATATATGTAGGGGTAGTAAATCATATCCTAAATACCGCTTAATTGACAACTTGCCTATTGGCTTCTGTCTCGGGTGCTTCGCCTGACGTTTGATGACTTTTCTGACGTTTAGCCAGCACGAGTGGCTGACATTGTTAAAGCTTCACCCTCCATCGCTGGTGATGGAGTCTAGCTCGCGGTCGCATATTATACAGATTGTTTCAAAATGAATATACGGGTTTTAAGGCTTTGCAGCGTTTATTACATTCAAATTACAATTATAAATAATAAGCCATATGAAAGAGAGACTAAAACAGTTTTGTTTGTATACTTGAACACAAAGGAAAGTTTATGGAACGACCAAAGAATGATTAGAGAATGTGCTGGATGACTCAGAGCCTTTCACAATTCCGACAAAAACAACTGGAAGGCTGGTCGTGAATAGCAATTTCAATGACGTTTGCATGGAAACTTAAGGAAGCGCTTGCAACTACGCCCTTACCTGTTTGCAGTTGTTACAAGCTACTGTTTACGTGCCAACTTTGCAAACGAAATGTTGCTGCCTAATGATGAAGATTTTCTGGGTCGTGTCAGTCAGTCAGTCAGCAGCAGTCCAACGATAAACAGCAGCCACAGGGAAGTGAACTATTTTGTGATTTTTGCGAGTACCTAACCAGGAGAAAATTATATAGTTTCATCTGTGGGCCTTGGTAACTTCGTTTTTGGGTATCTGCTTAGTAATTTGATGTTTCCTAGACTCAGATCTCGCGTTTTCGTTTGTGTCGGAAAGTAAACCGATTTTGTGGCATTTTAGAAGTTCCTAACCAGTAGAGAATTATTAAGTCTCACCTGTGTGCTCTGGTAGCTTGGTTTTTGATTTCTGCGTGTTAATCAAATTTATCAGACAGTTCTTTCGTTTTCATCGATGTTTACAGAAGACTTCTGCAGTGTGTGTTGATAGTCTTTTGTTTGTCTATATAGTGTAGTTTTCCACGATCTATAGTATGGACAGCGACTGTGACTGCTGTGTGCGGATATGAACCGAGTTGGGGACACTTCGGTTTCAGTTCCAGGCTGTGATGCGTTCGGTTAACAGCTTGAGGCTGTAGTGGACGGGCAACACTGTTAAGGGCCATCCATGGATCCAACGGACGTCCAGCAGGAATTTACAATTAAGATTAAATTAAATTGGAAAGACCACACAGAAACAGTTGTGGGGAAGCCGAACCAAAGACTGAATTTTATTGGCAGAACACACAGAAGATGCCGCAAATCTCTTAAAGAGACTGCCTTCATTACGCTTGCCCATCCTGTTTTGGAGTACTGGTGCGCAGTGTGAGATCGTTACCAGATATAGTTAACGGAGTAAATCGAGGAAGTTCAAAGAAGGGCAGCGCGTTTAGCATTGTCGATAAATGTGGAAGAGAGTGTCACTGAAGTGATACAGGATTTAGGGTGGACACCATTAAAACAAAGGCGTTTCTAGCTGCGGGATCTTCTCACGAAATTTCCGTCACCAGCTTTGTCCTACGAATGCGAAAATATTTTGTTGACATCGACCTACATAGAGAGAAACGATCAACATAATAAAATTAGGGAAAACAGAGCTCGCACGGAAAGAGGTAGGTGATCGTTATTTCCGCTCGCCGTTCGACAGTGAAATAACAGTTGATTATACTGAAGATGGTTCGATGAACCCTCTATCAGGCACGTAAGTGTGATTTGCAGATTATCCATTTACATGTAGATGTCTCCAGTGATAAATCGACATTTCAGGCAATTGGAAATGTGAACACATATGATGTGCACATCTGTGGATCAGCTAGGTTTGGAAAGAACTCGACTGACTACTTTATGTATGATGAATGGTACCAACTATGAATACTTGTAAGAAAAAGCTGTTTGAGTTGGTGTTTCATTTGATGTATTGTTCAGAATTGTAAGCTGAATGTAATAAATGTTCCAAAACCTTAAAATCCGTATATTCATTTTGAAATACGCTAAATGGACGCGGCAACCCGACGTCCGTAGTCCTTGCATCTGCGGTTCTCTCCTTGCTACCTGCAGGTTCCGTTCAGGCTTACGCGGGGAAGCTATAGAAAGACGCAAACATGACAATAGCTTCAATAGAAAAGAAGAAAGGTTCATTGCGAACGGATCCTGGATTCCCATGTTACGGAGAACGACCATTGCGGGTAGCAAGGGGAGAACCGCAGCGGTAATTACCACGGAGAGACTGTGCAGCTGATCCCGGCGGGGATTCGAGTCCTCCCTCGGGCATGGGTCTGTGTGTTTGTCCTTAGGATAATTTAGGTTAACTAGTGTGTAAGCTTAGGGACTGATGACCTTAGCAGTTAAGTCCCATAAGATTTCACATACATTTGAACATTTTTGACTACGGGAAATCCCTTGGACGTTGGCGCGTCAGGTACATATAATCTGTGGCTGCGAGATCGACTCCATTCCACCACCATAGAGCTTGACAATGTATGCCACTCGTGCTGTCGAAACGTCAGAAAAATCATTCAACAAACTTCGGCCGAAGAGCCCGAGACAGAAACCAACCGGTAATATGTCAACAAGTGCACACGAATGCCTTAACAATTTTGTAATTGTTCGCAAACAGAAATGAACATTCGAAATAATATGTGTGACGGAGAGGGGGAGGCTATTTTTCTATTAAGAAAACGTTTCACAAAACATTTGTGCCGCTACCTGAGTGCTAGCCTTGAGGAAAGTTTATGGGGTTGTTCTATTTGCATTGCGTACTTCATGCAAGGGTCACTACGGCAAAAGATAATCTCGTTTCATGAAGGGATATGTGCTATTGTAGGAGGTTTTGATTGTATTGTCGATCTGCATGAGATTTAGTGGCCAGTGGTCTAATTTAATCTACAAACATGCTTTATACTGCAGTTATTTTCCTTGAACCAATTAATTTTATTCTTCCCATTTCGTTGGAGATGCTGGATAACAATTACGGCGTGCATTATAGAAAGACACAATGGAGAAGATTATCCTGTGACGAAGACGCATTCAGTATATTTGCTGAAAACGTAAGCGTGCTGTAGTACCGCTACCCATCTCGGGATCGACAGTTCCTCTCTCGGGAGCGCGCAGTGTTTTCGGTAGCGAGTCGTGCGTGCGCGTCCATTGTGGGCGCCATGAGTATTGCCAATGTGAGGCCCACAAAACGCCAGCTGTTGCGCAGACAAAAAAGTTCAGTGTTTGGCCGAGGGTATATATTCTTTGTTATCCAGCGAATTAGTCTTTAAAAGTTAATTTCTGTTTATGACAGATAAAAGAGAGGAAAAGCAGCTTCAATTTAATTAGCGTAGGTCTAATTACCTCGTTTTCTATCCACAATGGGCACTGAAACCAGTCGTAACAGAAAAGACTGTCCTAAGCCTTTTGCGTAGCTTTTCGCTTATAATAACTAGTTTTGTGGCGGTCTTTATCTTTGTAGGAAAAGAAAACTGTTTGCTTTAACTCCGATGGCCTTTCTGACTTAACGATGAGTTCTCATATGCGTTTGCTATTTAGACTGCAAGTATGTGGTCACATGACGAAAAACAGACTATAGGATCAAAAGTTTCCATACATGTATTAGTGGACATTATTTTGGAATGTGTCAATCCCTGGCACCTGTGACGGCCTGAACGCTGCTGACGGTGCTTTCAGTTAGGTGTCTGAACGTATGTGAAGAAATGACAGAGGTCAGAAACTATAGACGTCAGCCACGTTAGACGCTGCGGTCTGGAGGGAACTCAATGTCATAACTCATTGAAAATGTGTTTTTTATTGGGTTAAGGTCGGGACTCTGGAAAGCACAGTCAGTTTCAGGAACATTTTTGTCCTCAAACTATTGCCTCACAGATTTTCTTTATAAAGGGGTGCATTTCTTGCCGATACTGTTCCTCTACTTTACAGTCCACCCCGATAGCTGAGTGGTTAGCCGGCACGGTAGCTCAGCGTGTTCGGTCAGAGGGTTAGCTGCCCTCTGTAATAAAAAAAAACTAAGTTAATCGATCAATAACGAACTTAAACGGATGTCTTACGACGTCCGCCCTGAGCAGATGAAGCGATCAAGCGGCGAACGAAAGCGAACAAAATGAGATAAAAAAAGTGGTCAGAGTGACGGATTGCCACCCTACGGACCCGGGTTCGATTCCCAGGTGGGTCGGGGATTTTCTTCACCCAGAGAGTGGGTGTTGTGTTATCTTCAATCATCATTTCATTCCCATCCGGGGCGCAGGTCGCCCAATGTGGTGTCGAATGCAATAAGACCTGCACCAAGGCGGCCGGACCTGCCCAGCAAGTGGCCTCCCGGCCAAGGACGCCAATCACTCATATCCATTTTCTACTGTACACAGTACACAGTGCTGTAAAATTTGCTCGCGTCCTTACGCATTTAACGTTGTCTTAAGTGCAATAAGGGGACTCTGCCCTAACCACGAAAAACATCCGCATATTGTAACAGCTCTTTTGTATTTCACCGTTCTCACTGCACATGAGCCGCGCGGGATTAGCCGAGCGGTCTCAGGCGCTGCAGTCATGGACTGTGCGGCTGGTCCCGGCCGGGGTTCGAGTCCTCCCTCGGGCAAGGGCGTATGTGTTTGTCCTTAGGATAATTTAGGTTAAATAGTGTGTAAGCTTAGGTACTGATGACCTTAGCAGTTAAGTCCGACAAGATTTCACATACATTTGAACATTTGAACTGCACATGATGGCAGATAACATTCTCCAGGAATTCGCGAAATCCAGACCCCTACATCGGATTGCCACAGGCCATATCGACATTCATCATTACAAACCAACTGCTTCTTTCTAGTCATCCGCTATTGAGTTATGTTGCTCAGCATTGACTAGAGAGGTGTCTTGCTTATGAGGAGCTCCTCCACTATTGTATGCCTTTCTTCTTAACTTCCTAAACACAGCCATTGGGCTATCTGGACTGCTGGTACCACTTTGGAACTCACGAGTTATTCTTTACACTGATTTCATGTGATTTTTTTACAAACACTGCCCACAATGATCGACGGTCCCTGTCCGTCAGCACACGAGCTCTACGTGGTCTTGGTTTGGCTGTGCTTATTTCGCGTTTACTCTTCAAATTCACATCACAACAATCGATTTGGGTAGTTTTAGAATAGTTGAAATGTCGCTGCTGGATATGTTACTCAGGTGACATACAATGACTAGCCCACGTTCGACGTCATCGGGATCTTCTGTGCGACCCATTAGGCTCTGTGTGTATTTGTGTGTGTGTGTGTGTGTGTGTGTGTATGAGGTAAGCCGAAGTACTGCCTTGCACTAAGGCTGGACTTCCGGGATGTCTGGGTGCAGAGATCTATTTAAGCTTTATCCAGACGTTAGAAAGGGGGGGGGGGGGGAGGAATCATCGCTCGTGGTCTGTTAAAGGTGTTATCTTTGAATCCAGATACGGGGGGGGGGGCTTCAATGATTGCACGAGGGACCCGCACACGATGCTTCCGTTGTGGAGCAATAGAGCCACTGTATTCCATGTGTCCGATAGTGGGCCGGAATTCATCGGTACTATGAAGCGGTTTCTGCGCTGCATATGTGATGTGATCGGAGATACGTGGGATGTTCAGTTCGGCGTGAAGGTCGGAAATCAGGGCCCACTTGGAGCTCCTAAGATGAAGCGGAGACATTTGTTTTGAATGACTTTTAGTGGCCGAAGATTGGATGGGCTGGTAGTTCCCCACGTGGAGCAGCCATAAAGTAGTTCAGGTAAAACTGTCCGTCGATATAGCCGAAGCTTCGTTCGAACATTCATCCGGCAACTGCTCAACAACGGGTAAAATTGGTGTAGAAGGAATGATAGTTGAATCCTCTTCTTGTGGATATGACGTCTGAAAGAGTTTTCATTTCGGGGTCATCCCCAAGTACTTCGCTCATCCATGCAAGTTCTTGATGGTGAAGAGTCGGAGCCTTTGCGAGTGAAGAATACAGCCTTAGTTTTGTCGGCGTTAAGACGAATGTGATTGTCTGATACCCACTGTTCCGTCGGCGTGAGTTGACGTTGTAATCTTTCCACTGCTGCAGTACTCCGCCGGCCCATTCTGTGTCACTACTTCTCTACGGATAATACAATACTCCTCGCCTCCTGTTACAATGGTGTGTCCGCCTCTTATGACATGTACTGGTCAGTTCTCCATTACGTACCGATGTCCTTATACTAAAACCAGACAGACTTTTTCATGAATTTTCCCTCTCTGCTCGCGCTTCGGCGCTTACACTAATACCTTATCATTGTAGGGCACTAGCGGAACCGCTCCACGCTCACGGTTACATAATTGATTATCGCTCTCATTTACTAATATTTTTTAACTTTTGCATCAAAACTTAGGGAAAAAATTTAACTTTCTTACATCAATGGAGTTGCGATACTGTGATCATAGCCCATATGAAAAACTTAGCTGTTAACAACCGTAGATACATGTGCGCGAAAGCTTCCATGCTTGCTGTCATGATTAACATGGGGTTTTTCCTTTAAATACAAAATCGTGATGTAGGTGACTTGTACCAGTGTCCGAAACGTTGGTTTTATAAACGACATGACGATGTGATCACATAACCGGAAACGTTCCATTTAAGGACTGTAGAACCGTTTTTAACATTAAAACTCAGTGCAGCATGGACATGTACTCAAGTTTCCTTTGTTCTTTCCAGTTCATCGGGCAGGCTTGATAGCATTAATTACGGCGTAAATCAGAGAAAGACGCAACGGAAAAGACTACCCTGTAATGAAGACGCATTCTACATATCTGCTGAAAACATGTTCAGTGTTTGTCCGAGAGTATAAACTCTTTGTTAGCCACCGAATAATTCGTTAAAAGTTAATTTCTGTTTATGACAGATAAAGAGAGAAAAAGCAGTCCCAATTTAATTAGCGTAGGACTAATTACCCCGTTGTTTTCTTTCCATGGTTCATTTCTGGATACATCAACCAGTTATCGTGCACAGAAAATTCCAAGAGTTTACAGCTGCAGAGTTAAATACGGGTGATATAGTTATGTACTACATTTAATCAATGCCTTAAATTCTTTTTTGCTGTTTCTCGAAATTCTTAACTTTCTCTTGGTACTGATATTGATCCACAGGTACTGTAATTTCTGCAGTGTGGGTATTCAGCCCTTAAGTCGATAGTATAATGAAAAAAGGCGTTCCACCAACCCTAGTGAGCAGCCGTCACTTTGATTCGACCAATGACAAGTTCATTTGAGGCGCGTACAGTAAGAGAACAGATCGTACTCATTTGTACTGAGAGAAGCGTGTTCCTGATTAGATCAATGTTGTACCATTGTTAATGAAAGTAACACATTTCTCTTTAAAAGAAGAGTTTAACACCATGTTTAAATTATTGACAAGCAATGTAATCGATGGCTCATTTAAGTAAATTATTTAAAAGACATCCCTTAACATGTGGAACCAAAGTCACTATCATGCGGAAAACACAGAAATAAATAGAAAATCAGTGAGAATGTACAACACCCTCATTGGCATTGTAGCGAGAAGGAAGTGCTTCTCTGGGTGGTATCACTAATCTGGTTGGTGTCTTTCTGCTTCGGTAATTTCCTCGTAGGACAGGAGTAGCGCTCAGTCGGCAGGTTCCAAGTAGGTGGTGATCCTGCTGAAGTGGAGTGTTTAGAAATGCCACTTGTTAATTGTCAACAAAGTTTGTACCACACTGGTTTTAATACAGAAATTGCTTTGTCAAACACATCACTGAGTGAGCATTTGCAATATGGCGGCTCTGGACTACGCCGTTATATTCGACCCTTTACACATATTAACACAGTTTTCTGACTTTACATACGATAGACATTGCCCATGACACGTGTCATTCTTATAACTAATAACTTCACGTTACATCTTGTTTAACATCTGAAATATGCCCTCGCGACCATTCTTTTAGAGCCGCCGCGGTTACTCGACCGTGCGTTTTGAGTTACTCCTCGCGACTAACTCGCCCTGTCTTCCTGAAGGAGAAGAGAAACCACCCCACCTTTCTCTCTCAGCCAATAAGGACACTTCTCTCGCTTCCTACATATATGTATATATCCAAACCTTCAGCCAATGGGCGTTCAGATCGATGTTGCTAGGCGGGTCTGAGGTCACGTTTGCGGACACTGTGACGGAAGTTTGTCTCGGAACACTGTCTCAGATTGTAAGATCCTACTGCAGAATCGTCGGATCCTGTCCCTAATAAGATTGAGCAACATTGCCTCCTATGATTTCATCACTAATGCTCCTTACTGACGCTTAATTGTTAAATGTACATGTAGCTTGGCTGCTACTGAGCATTCCCGATCGCATAAAAATGCACAATACTTGGCTTAAACACGTGAAGGGAATTCACATATGCATTACAAATGTGTGTCGTATTTAGATTCGTTCACAAGTAGCTGCAGTAATGATGGAGTTTCTTGGTATCAGAATGAGCATCTGAAACAGAAGGATCCTGCGTGGCCTTACAGAATCTCGCTGTCTATTAATCAACGGAAGTTGTTAACTAATAGATCGCTTCAGAAATTGTAACAGCCTGCTGCTGCAGGAGAAGAAGAAAAATTCTCAGTCTGGTACAAAGACGCTTCTGATACCAAAGAGGTATTGTTTTTGTCACATTGGTACGGACTGTTAAGCGCTGTCGGGCTTGGACAGCATTCCGTCGGGTCTGACGAATGCTGTTGGCAAAGGGGCCGCACTCAGGCCTTGCGTGGCCAATTGAGGAGCTACTTGATTGAGGAGTATGGTCACCAGCCACGAAAACTGACAATGGCCGGGTGAGCGGTGTGCTGGTTACATGCCCTTCCATATTCGTATGCGGTGTTACCTAAGGGCTGAGGATGACACGGCGGCTGATCGGTACCATTTGGCCTTCAAGGTCCGTTCGGACTGTGTTTGTTTGGCACAGGTTGCACAGTAATGTAGCTTGATTCGCCGAAAATTTTTGGCATTCATATTGTGGAGGCTTAGTTCAAATGAATAAACTAGAGGATTTTGTATCATTTTTTGTTTTGGACGAGGTATAACCAAAGGAAATTCGTTAAAAGTTGATTAAGGTTTGCACGACATTAATAGCTAGAGATTGTCCCATGGTAACACTCATTTTAAAGAGGATTCCTAAACTACAACCACAGAAGAAAACTTTTAAAAAATTCAAATACGGTATCGAGGAGTCCACTATTAAAGGCGGTTGCTGTGGCTGAGCGGTTCTAGGCGCTTCAGTCTGGAACCGCTCGACCGCTACGGACGCAGGTTCGAATCCTGCCTCGGGCATGGATGTGTGTGATGTCCTTAGGTTAGTTAGGTTTAAGTAGTCCTGCGTTCTAGGGGACTGATGACCTCAGATGTTAAGTCCCATAATGTTCAGAGCCGTTTGAACTATTAAAAGTGTAGGAGGCAGCTGACACCATAGGCGTATCAGAAGAAAGCACGGTATTGTACGCGATTCTCCCTCCCTGCTTAGTAGAAAAATTTCGTTTTTAAGTATAAAACACAAATATTTGCATACAGAAGCTCCAACCAAAGCCAAGCAAAACTCAGGTGGGAGCATTCCATTTCCTAAATGGAGAGACACACACAGGAAGTTGCACCGGTTATTTTAAGGAGTCGAAGTTTCCTATAGCTGTGTCCTCAACTAGACACTGTCATTTAAGCAGCACTGTGTGTATTTGTCGAAGAATATTGGCTCGAGAGTAAACCTACTCCACGAAATAGCCGGTAACACACGGGAAGCAAATGCAGATAAGCTCAGCAGTGCTGCAGTTTCACTTGTGTACTTGGGTGCTGGACGAATATCGTCCCCTTTCATGGGAAAACAGCGCACATGCAGTTAAGATGATGTACATAAGAACGAGGCCGTGAGGATCATTACTGGCACCGAAAGATTTACTCTCGCTCAGTGACTGCTTGTTTTATCAGATATTGTCCCGCTGGATCTCAGAAAGAAAAGCTGGTAAGGTGCAAATTCTTAAGAAGACAGTATCGCATAAGAATACATTTCTGAGTTGTGTTGTCCAGAATCACTAGCAGTACACTTGAAGTCACGCAAGCTACTAAGGGCTGAGTTTACCGTCACAGACTTCTTCGATGTTATCGGGAAGTGTACAGAGCACTGAAATGAACGTCTATCTCAAAACGTCAAAGTGACTTAAAAGCCAACGACAAAAGCTGCAGGGTTTGAGATTTCCCCGTCGCGTACGGTAAAGACTCAACCACTTTCGAAGAAGATAGATGTGACCACATCTTGCAGTCAGATTGTTGTGAAAGTGTTGCGAGTGACTACTGTGCGAAGGAACAGACAGTAAGACATATCGTACAAAACAGCCTTCTCCATGCTTCTAAAGGTAGTCTGACAAATTTCCGTAAGTGACATCAAGTGCTGTAACTAGATATCAAAAGTTAAAAATTAACCTGAAAATTCACTATGCAAGTACATGTACGTGTTGCGTTACACCAATCTATGCTAGCCATGGTGTATACAAAATCACATGTAACAGCTGTAATAATTTCTGCGTAAGCCAGACCAGCAGCGCTTGGCACACACTGCCGGTCACCCATTTAAGTGTTAGCATGTCCGAAGGAATTTTGCATCCTAATACGGAACAGCATAGGCCCTTTAACATCGTATTTATCCGCCGACACCGGGCAAGCAACTTCCAAATAAAATGTCTTCCCTCTAAGAGAGTATACATAACGGATGTACGAATACACGTTGTAGACACGTGGTTGACGACATATGAAAATTTGTGTCTGGCCGTGACTCCCAATCGTAAAGCGACCATCGGCGGAAAGCGGGAAATCCGGGTCCGGCACAAATTTTCATTGTCGTCATTTCATTACACACTACAGCTGATGTTTGTCCATATTCGCAACTGTGGATACATTTCATGTACTTTATGCACTCAACTCCGGTGATCTGACGGGAACCGGGGTTATTGGTGCAGCAACGCTGTTGAACATTCTAGTGGAAAAACTTATATACAAATAAGAAACCAACAACAAATCGTATTAAACGTACATACGAATCTTTAGCGTCAATACTATTTTTTTAAAAACTATGGAAATACTCGAAAAAGAAAACGGATAAATTCAAAGCGCAGAGAACAACCAAAGACGACGCACACCGAACTCTTAACATCACTGCTCATTCACATACTCTGGAAAAACATATTAGAGTATGAATACAATACGTGCAAGAATGGCATAATTTACAAAAAAATTATCGAAAGCGGAAATTAACAAAAGCGTACACATCAAATGAAAACCACTACCCAATAAAGACCTACAAATTAATAGCACCTGGATCGCTTTAAATATAGACTACTACAAACATATAGCATCTATAGATGTAAGCGCTATCAAATAATGTACACCGTGATTATAATTAAACTTTCAAACCGCTGTGGAAATTATACCAGTTGTCAGAATAATGTCAAATTGCAACGGGGTATTAACAGAGAAGGGGAAAACTTATGGCAGAAGAAAAATAAAGTTACAAAATGCAGCAAATAGATGGGGCTGTAAGCATCATAATTTAATAGTGGCCAACTACAAATGACAAATGAATCATACAACAATGCTTAAGGTGTACGTTTGACGTTAAACGAACTATACTTCTCAGTGTGCATGAGTGTATAGGTGTGATAGTTACGTAAGCCCTTCCAACATTACAAGGTCATATCACACTCGATGTAAAAAATCGGTTTTAATTGTCCTGAGGCCAAAAACCGCATAAAAAGTATCAATCAAAATCACATCGGATTATTAATTTCCCTGTGACTGGCGCAAAACGTGTTCAAAGTGCTGTCCACCGTTTTCTGCAACAAGTTGAAATCGAGAAACAGCAAGTTCCACAACTGATCGAAGCGTTTCCAGGGTCACGTTCAGAATGTGTTGCGCAATGCGTGCCTTCAATGAGGCTAAGTTGGCAATCAGAGCACTGAACACAACATCTTTCAGACAGCTCCACAGCCAGAAGTCACACGCATTAAGATCATGTGATCGGGACGGCCAGGCTGTAGGCCAATGACGGGTGATAATTTTAGCACTTTCGAAATGGCTCTTCAGCAACTGATTAATTAAATTTGAAATGTGCAGAGGTGCGCCATCTTGCGTATAAATCATCCCATCCACATAACCTCGCTGGTGGAGAACTGGAATGACATGGTTGCGCAATAGAGACTCATATCGCTTAACAGTGACGGTGCAGGTAACACGACCGGAAGCACCTGTCTCTAAAAACCTTGCGAGTGGATTTTCCGTTGCCCATATTCGACAATTCTGTGTATTGACATATTCTGCCACATGGGAGTGGGCTTCGTATGTCCACAAAATCTTCCATGGCCAGTCATTGTCCACTTCCATACGAGCAAGAAATTCTAAAGCGAAGGTCTCTCTTGCTGGCAGGTTAACAGGAAGCAACTCGGGCACATGGATAATTTTGAATGGATAGCAAAGAAGAATATTTTTTAGGATTTCACGCACCATGCTCACTGGTACATCCAGTGTTCGGGCAGTTCTCCGTGCACTACACGTTTGTACACCACCACTCGTCTCCTCCTGCATTGCTGTGGCCGCTGCTTCCACTGATGTTGAATCAATTCGTTTCCTCCCTCTACCAGGTTGCAGACCATAAGAACCCGTCTTTTCGAATTTCCGAATTATTTTCTCCAGGCCTAGGGGAGTCATCGGACCAAAGCCTTTTTTTCAAACCCTCCAGTGTCCAGAACTTCCGCACAGTCTTCATTCTTGTAATACAGCTTTACAAGCAGAGCGCGATTCTGCATTGAGACAGTCATGGAGAACGTTGCAGACGCGAAAGGAAGACAAGCCGTGTACCCGGCGTGTTAATAGTAACTTCAATGGATCGCGCGCATGGAAGGTATCAAAAAAGGTCAAATGGCTCTGAGCATGGGACTCAACATCGGAAGTCATCAGTCCCCTAGAACGTAGAACTACTTAAACCTAACTAACCTAAGGACATCACATACATCCATGCCCGAGGCATGATTCGACCCTGCGATCGTATCAGTCGCGCGGTTCCGGGCTGAAGCGCCTAGGACCACTCGGCTACCGCGGCTGGCTGACAGGTATTTTCGTTCACGTGTTCTCACTCATACAACGTTATCCATTGATCAGTTTTCACACTAATTTTTTTTTCCTTTTGCCATAAGTTATCCCCCCTTCTCTGATAGTATTTCAATGCAGTTTGGCGTCATTCTGACCAATGGTGTTATTTCTAAAGCGTTTCGAAAGTTCAACTTTAATTGTAATCACCCTGTGTATATCATCTGCATAACAGTCCTTGTACTTCGTAACTATACGACACTATAGTTCAAAAACGTCAATTACTGGGATAATAAATTAATTAGTAACTTAATTCAACAAATATAGAGCGACAGTCAAAATACAGTGGCCAGCTTTGTTATATGTACGTCGATCCATCGAGACAATATATAAATAAGCAACAATTTGTGCTCAATCTTCTACTATCAATATTCTATAACGAAAATAATGTCATTCATATTGTACCACAGGTCACTCGATAATGGCAATATTAGCCGAAACGGATCCGTAGTGAAAGCGAAAGAAATAAAAATTAATATCACACAGCAGAGAGCTTGAACATTTCTTATAAATGTCTCTTGTTCTCTTACACTACTCTGGAGGCCCAGTTATTTGGGTCTTCAGAGACCGGTTTGATGCAGCTCTCCATGGTACTCTATCCTGTGCAATCTTCTTCATCTCCCAGTACCTACTGCAAAATAAATCCTTCTGAATCTGTTTAGTGTATTCATCTCTTGGTCCCCCTCTACGATTTTTACCCTTCACAATGCCCTCCAATACTAATTTGGCGATCCCTTAATGCCTTAGAACATGTCCTACAAACCGATCACTTCTAGTCAAGTTGTGCCACAAATATCTCTTCTCCCCAATTCTATTCAGTACCTTGTCATTAGATATGTGCTTCACCTATCTGATCTTCAGCATTCTTCTGTAGCACCACATTTCGAAAGCTTGTATTCTCTTCTTGCCCAAACTATTTATCGTCCATGTTTCACTTCCATATATGGCTACACTCCATACAAATACTTTCGGAAAAGACTTCCTGACACTTAAATCTATACTCTATGTTAAATTTCTCTTCTTCAGAAACGCTTTCCTTTCCGTTGCCAATCTACATTTTATATCCTCTCTACTTCGACCGTCATCAATTATTTTGCTCCCCAAATAGCAAAACTTGTTTACTACTTTAAGTGTTCCTTTTTCTAATCTAATTCGCTCAGGATCACCTGATTTAATTCGACTATATTCCATTATTCTCGTTTTGCTTTTATTGACGTTCATCTTACGTCCTCCTTTCAAGATACTGTCCATTCCGTTCAACTGCTCTTACAGGTCCCTTACTGTCTCCAACAGAATCACAATGTCATAGGCGAATCTCAACGTTTTTATTTCTTCTCCCCGGATTTTAATTCCTACTCCAAATTTTTCTATTGTTTCCTTTACTGCTTGCTCAATTTACAGATTGAATAACAGCCTTTCTCACTCCCTTCGCAACCACTGCTTCCCTTTAATGCCCCTCGACTCTTACAACAGCCATCTGGTTTCTGTACGAATTGTAAATAGCCTTTCGCTCCCTGTATTTTACCCCCGCCACCTTCAGAATTTGAAAGATAGTATTCCAGTCAACATTGTCAAAAGCTTTCTCTAAGTCTACAAATGGTAGAAAAGTGCCGCGAGGGATTGGCCGAGCGTTCTACGGCGCAGCATTCATGGACTGTGCGGCTGATCCTGGCGGAGGTTCAAGTCCTCCCTAGGACATGGGCGTGTGTGTTTGTCCTTAGAATAGGTTAAGTATTGTGTAAGTTTAGGGACTGATGACCTTAGCAGTTAAGTCCTATAACATTTCACACACATTTTTTGCTAGAAAAGTAGGTTTGCCTTTCCTTAATCTAAGATAAGTCGTACGGCCAGTTGCCTCACGTGTTCCAACATTTCTACGGAATCCAAACTGATCTTCACCGAGGTCGGCTTCTACTAGTTTTTCCATTCGTCTGTAAAGAATTCGCGTTAGTATTTTGCAGTCGTAACTTATTAAACTAATAGATCGGTAATTTTCATATCGGTCAACACCTGCTTTCTTTGGTATTGTAATTAAAATATTCTTTTTGAAGTCTGAGGGTATTTAGCCTGTCACGTACATTTTGCTGACTAGATGGTAGAATTTTGTTAGGCCTGGCTCTCCCAAGGCTGTCAGTAGTTCTAATGGAATGTTGTCTACTCCCGGGGCCTTGTTTCGACTTAGGTCTTTCAGTGCTCTGTCAAACTCTTCACGCAGTATCATAATTTCCATTTCATCTTCATCTACGTCCTCTTTCATTTCTATTATATTGTCCTCAAGTACATCGCCCTTGTATAGACCCTCTATATACTCCTTCCACCTTTCTGCTTTCCCCTCTTTGCTTAGAACTAGGTTTCCATCTGAGCTCTTGATATTCATACAAGTGGTTCTCTTTTCTCCAAAGATCTCTTTAATTTTCTTGTAGGCAGTATCTATCTTACCCCTAGTGAGATATGCTTCTACATTCTTACATTTGTCCTCTAGCCATCCCTGCTTACCCATTTTGCAGTTCCTGTCGATCTCATTTTTGAGACGTTTGTATTCCTTTTTGCCTGCTTCATTTGCTGCATTTTTATATTTTCTCCTTTCATCAATTATATTCATTATATCTTCTGTTTCCCAAGGATTTTTACTAGCCCTCATCTTTTTACCTACCTGATCCTTTGCTGTCTTCACTATTTCACCCCTCAAAGCTAACTATTCTTCTACTGTATTTCTTTCCCTCAATCCTGATAATCGTTCCCTAATGTTCTCCCTGAAACTTTCTAGAACCTCTGGTTCCGTCAGTTTATCCAGGTTCAATCTACCTAAATTCCCACCTTTTTGCAGTTTCTTCAGCTTTAATCTACAGTGCGTAACCAATAGATTGTGGTCAGAGTCGACATCTGCCCCTGGAAATGTCTTACAATTTGAAACCTGATTCCTCAATCTCTGTGTTAATATTATATAATCTACCTGAAGCCTTCCAATACTTCCAATATCTCAAGACCTCTTCCTTGTATACCACCTTCTTTCATGATTCTTGAACCAAGTATTAGCTATGATTAAGTTATGCTGCGTGCAAAGTTCTACCAGGGGTTTTCCTCTTCAATTTCTTATACTCATCCCATATTCACTTACTAAGTTTCCATCTCTTCCTTTTGTTATTGTCGATTTCCTGTCACCCATGACTTAAATTTTTCTCTCCCATTACTATTTGAATAATTTCTTTTATCTCATCATACATTTCATCAATCTCTTCGTTAGTTGCGGAGCTAGTTGGCATACAAACTTGTACTACTGTGGTAGGCTTGGGATTCGTGTCTATCTTGTCCACAATAATGCGTTCACTATGCTGTTTGTAGTGGCTTACACACATTCCTATTTTTTTATTCATTATTAAACCTGATTTTGTATTTGTAACCCTTTATTCACCTGACCAGAAGTCTTGTTCCCCCTGCTACCGGACTTCACTAATTGCCGCTCTATTTAACTTCAACCTATCTGTTTATGTCCGCACTATAACACCACAAATATTCCGTGATAAGGAACTTTATTTGACCTTCTGTCACTCAAAACAAAACTTAAGTTCGACTACACAACACTTCGCTGGCTGTAGCGCCAAGGAGAAATCAGAGTCACTAGTAGAGAATCCAAGTCCAAACCACTGCCAACGAGTCGTTACCGACGCGTCGCAAGTTTTCCAGCCAGGAAGACCACAGTACGGATCGGTCGTCCTTGAATCCAGCAACCGGGTGGTAACGCAGTCATCGGCGAAGATTGAACTGGTTAAACGGTCTCAGGTAGCTCGCTTAAATCCGCAGGTCCGGCCAATCAGAGTGTTGGTAGATGGCGCCCTTACACGGTTGCTCACTCTGGTGGCAAGGGCAGCGCCGCCAGGGTAATCCGTATCGACAGTGGTGTGAACGCTGGCGCTAACCCCGCGACGACGCGTTCACTGGCGCCAGTTGTTGACATCTTGTGCGGCGCCAGCGGTACTCGCTGTGTGCCTCGCGTTCTAGCACGCCGCGCCGAGTTGACGGCTGCGGTGCGGCCGCCGATACGACACTATCCATTTCCCTTTTTAAATTTTCTAACCTGGCCGATTAAGGGATCTGACATTCCACGCTCCGGCCCGTAGGACGCCAGTTTTCTTTCTCTTGATGAGGACGTCCTTTTGAGCAGTCCCCGACCGGATATACGAATTCAGGCCGTATGGATCTTAAAATTGTGATAGTTTGCTTACGTGAAATTGAAATAAGGCAAACAACGAGAGTCGTTCAGCAAGGAATGCAACAAATTTATTCGACAATTTCGTTTGAAAAATTGCAAAATTTGTTGCTGATATCGTGGAATATTCCGCGTCAGATCCTATAGTTTCATGACGTTCCCGTTATTGGCGGTGCTATATGCAGTCTTCCAAATGGCTTCTGTGAAAGAGCTGTATTTCAATCAGAGAAGCAGAGGGCTGTCAATGAGTTTCTTTTGGCGGAAAACTAGAGCATCGGAGATATTCATCACACTCGGATTCGAGGTGATCACAGTCAAACACGCTGCTCAACTGGACGTTTCTGGTGGTAATTCTGACACACTCGTCCACCAGCGATTCTCAAAGTTGTGTACCCGCTGGGTCTCTCTCTGCCAAGAGAACATCGTATATGTGGGGCTGACCTTGACAGTTTTTTGTCTAACATCGTCACATGTGATGAAATATTGGTTCCTCAGAAGAAGTTCTGACCGCTTCTCCAGCCGGTAACGTCGTGGCGACGGTCTTCTGGGACGCTGAAGGGGTTATTCTGTTTGATGTCTTCCCTTATAGTGCAACGATCACGGAAGTGTATTGTGCTACCCCCAGGAGACTCAATAAAAAATTTCAGCGTAAATGAAAACGAGCTTCTCTCTCCCTGTCACACAAGTCTGCGCACCCGAGAGGAACCTACAAAACTTCATTGGACTCTTCTTCCTCATCCATCCTGCAGTCTGGATCTCACACTTTCCGACTTCGATATGTTTGGCCCAATAAAGGATGCAGACCGCGTGAAGCAGTACACGGATGATGGGGAGGTTATCGATGTAGAAGAGCGTTCACTCCGATGTCGACCAGTAGACTTGTAACTGGGTTTTCTCTTTTGATGCTAGTCAATTGTCAGGATGAGCATTACTGCAAAGGGTATTTGATTCTAAAGCATTATGTCAGGGTGAAAAACACTAAATAAATTACTTTTTCTGTCTTAACAATATGTGGGCAGGGTGGGTTTTTCCTTGGCTCGGGTATGAGGTAGAATGAAACAGCATTTTTACGTAAAATAACTTTTATTGAAAGTTTTGTACAACAGTTTCCTTACTGGATTGTTCTGGCTGGGAGAGCGCAGTTGTGTCGTTTGCGAAGCCTTCTGCTTGCGTGAGCGGCGGCGTCTGATTACGCCTGGCGGTGTGTATCTCGTGTCGCTGTTTCGTCCAGTTGACTGAAGATGCGCATCGTGCTGTGGCCCGTGTAATTATTGAGAACGAAGTCGTGAATCGGATGGTGATACCTTGGATGTGGCGTCGCAGTGTTTCTCTTCTCTATGCGGCCGCGTGTGTTGTGCGTCGGCCAGCGGAGCGGCGCGGTGGGGAAAGCCAGTGTCCCAGATTCGAACAACGGACTTCGGCTTGCCAGTCTTCTGCTGTCAGATCTTCATCCCAGCTCACAGGTGACTGCTGATGTGAGGCCGTCTCCTTACCATCCGCACGAGTCACCCAGGTACATAAAAATCAGTCTTCAAATACCTTTAGCTTCTGTCTTCTGGCGGCGAGGCTGTGGCTTGCTATTCCATCACAGTGGCGGACTCGGTGCTTCTGTGTTCGATGTAGTGTCTTCCTGCATGACGGTCTTCAGCACCGAAACTGAACTGAAAACTACTACTGTCGGGCCCACTGCGTCCACATATTTATTTACTTCAGTTCACTGGAGGTGAACGACTTCACGGTCATTGCCTCTTCTGTCGCGTTGAAAAGCTTCTCGAAGAATCTTCTTAACGTTGGTCGTTGGCTCTTGAATGTAGGCGAGGGTCTTTGAACATATGCGACAATTAAGAAACACATGAGCCGGTCGGGCGATGCCCTGACGGCTGAATCGACAGCTTCCGCTTATATGGGGACGGCGATGGCTTCTTCTGAATGTGCTGTGCTGACTTGCAAGCGCCGGCCGTTGTCATTGCTGCTTTGCCCTCCGTTTGCCAGTGTGTAATTCTTCTAAACTAAACTAAGTTTTTCATTTATTTTCCTATTTCTACTTCACTTCACATTGATTTCACTAATTTATTTACCTATCTTAAGTACCACTCAACGGACTGGCACAAGCGAGCACACAGGCCCTCCCAGTAAAGTGCCGTAAGGCCACCGCATTCAGGAGAGATTAAGCTTATAGCCAAAAGAGTGGCGAATAATATGGTGTATTGGAATACTGAATAAAATCAACCTGTTTCAGAAATACATGTGTTGCATTTCTTACTAAAAGCCGCTAATAATATTACACCTCAGACAGGATTTAACTCCCACAAAGATTTTACATATGCTTTAGTACCACAACATAGGTTTCTAGAACCCTCATGATGGTAACGGAGAGACGTTATAGCTTACTTCTCCGTGCTACGTCGCTTTCTAAACCGGAAACGGATAAAGATATCGAGAAGACTTTCAAAATTATTTAAAATCAGGAACTTAGGAATATATCTTAAAAATGAAAGCCATTTGATGTGCACAGCCGTTTTCGAAACCGCGTCGTGATTTTGGTACGCGAAAACCGTTGTTTTGGGATGTTTCTCGATAACGGATAAAGGTTTTTGAAAATGAGAAGATGGTACTTCAATATAAATGCTTAAAAATATCGTCGTTAATATTTGAAAAAGTTGTTAGATATTCGCTACTGAACACGAAAAAATGATGGAACACTTTTTTTCCTGTTTTCTCAGGAACCGTGAGTGAGGTAAATCGTGCCTCCATAGCCCTAATAAGGCGCGCCGTAGATCACATCTAACGCAAAATCATCCAATTGATTTGCTTCTTTTGTCTGAGCTGGTGGAAGTGTCCAGTACTTTAACTTTGATCATGTACGTAGGTTAGTTACAGTATGATGACCTTTTGTTGGCTATACAGTGACAACTAGCCCAAGGGCTATCCAGATAACTAGATCCAGCCTTTGAATCAGCAACGGAACCGGAGGTCTGAGTCCCGGAAAAATACCATTTTTATGTGCGGCATTTTGGAACATACCGATAGCGCCTGCTTTTGCCAAATTCGGCATCCTTTGACTTTCAAATATTCTGACATTGAAACGTCCCCTTTGAACAATTATACATGACTGTGCTTAAACTGACACACAATATTTTTTTTTAGCGCAACGCAATCAGACTTTCAGTAATCCCTAACAGAGAATGGCCCTGACTAAATTAACCTATACGTTTCACAAATCACTTACCTCACAAAAATCTTCGTTACTCGAACTACTGCAATACAGCAAGCGCCACTACTGCCAGCTAAATAAAAGATTCAAACTACGGAAGGCACTAACTACTGATAGGCATACTTAGCAAATGAAAGATTTTGATAGAGAACAAACAATGTATTTACCTTACTAGTGTTCAAAAGTCATAATATATATAGCAGTTCATGATATCCAGTCTTACCACTTTCAAAACTCCGCCATTTCTCTCCCCACATCCACCACTGCTGGCGGCTCACCTCCAAGTGCGCAACGGTACACTCTGTTAACATCCATCTGCCCAACACTACGATGGCAGACAACAATGCAAACGAGCCACAGACTGCAAACAGCACAGCCAGTGATTTTCTGTAAAGATGCAGACCCACTGTAGTCCTTGTAGAGACAGCCAGCAGCCAACTGTTGTGACTGTGCAGGTGCACAATCACCATCGAAGAGTCTTGCGGAGAATATAGCAAGTCCATAAACCACTCACAAACTTTTTGGCATGTCCTTAGAACCAGCAATGCTGTTAATCAGTCCCTTGCTGAATTATTAACACACGTCCAAACACTAACAGTCCTCTTTTTTTGCTCATATTGTGCATATACTATGACCAACAGAAATATGTGCAGTGAAATGAATGCTTACAAGTTACTTAATTTGATGAACTGATGCCAATTACAATTTTATAACATAAGAATACAATAACAAAGGTACAAAATACATCATTAAATAGCATAACAATACAGATAACATTTGTAGTAATACAGGCTTTACAAAAGAATAGAAATAAACATATACATCAGTGTTACAGGAATTATGACATAAGTAAATACATAAAATAATGAGAATACTTTTCGAAACATTAATTTCACACATGAGCATTGAAACAGAACAGGATTAATAATGTCTAAACATCTTTACAAAGAAAATAACATAGTATTTGAAAAATTCTACAACATAAATCTTATTAGCTAAACGCATAAAGACATGAAGAAGACAAGTACACAAGGGTACATAAATACGTAGCGGAATAATACAAAAGGAAAGACAGGGTTCGAGTCCAGTGTAACATTTGGTACTGCAATCCAACCCAAAACTTCATTTCATAGATCTTTCCACTTATTTCAACATTTGTTTCCAACAAAAAAATCATATCCAAGCATGCTTTTTGTATTTATATGTTCACATTTTCTCACCTCATTATTTATTTTCCATTATCTTACCTCATCATTTATTTCCAAGAAAATCCTACCTAAACCTGTTGTCCCTAAACCCTACTTTTTTTGTTAATATCCTCTTTCAAAATCCTTTTTTGTCCAAACCATGTTCTTATAGCTTCTCAATGCATATCTTCCAATTCATCACAACTCTTTCTCTTATACAGCCTACCCCCATCTTAAGTTAACTTAAAACTACTGAGCTCAGATGCTAAACTAAGAGACGAGGCAATGCAGCAGCACAAAACAGTTAACACAAATAGCAATGACAAAAAAATGGAAATTTGCAAAGCAAGCAGCAATATATATATATATATATATATATATATATATATATATATATATATATATATATATATATATATATGTTAGCAAAACAAATGCAACATTATCACTAATATAAGCCAATGTGCAGCAAAAAGAAAAATAAAGCAGTAGTAAAGCTGGCTTAACAGAGTAATACAAAGTGAAATTCAGTAGCACTATGCGTGGCACACAGCAGCAGCAAATGCAATAACTTATACCTAAACATGACAAAGCTCAAGCAGAAAAAATATTACAAAAAAATGGCCATGTTTAATACCTATATCACATCTTAACACTAGAGTGTTGCATCACTATAACTTACTCTAGCAGACAAGTTACCAAGTCACTGACAAAAATTATGTATGCAATTCCTGTGAAGTGGAAATGACTTTTTTTTTTGGAAGTAGATCATAAGTTATTCTTTACTGGGGCTGTTGACAGAAAATAGTGATATTAGTAGATCTATTAAATTTTATTTTAACTAATGCTGCAGTGGAGCTAGAAACTAGATATTAAATTGAATATATTGAATGTATATATAAAGCAACATATGAATCGTCATTCATTAGGCAACTGGCGTCTCCAAAGGGAAAAAAAATCTCTCAACTAGAAAGAGAATAAATGTAAAATGTTTCTCATCATTTCATTTGGCATTTTAGTAAATATCATAAATTAAGAGCTCCACAGTATAATCATATGTTTTCAAGTTTGAGCGTGTCGTATTTGCGAGGCTTTCTACAAAGGAATGTCAATAGCGAGGTTAATGGCCTCTTTTTTTCCTCCACCTGTGCCTCTGATGGGCACACACTAATGGCTTTTTTCCAGGCAACTGTCGCGCAACTGGGTGCCCACGATGCATTACGTGATGGTCACTTAACTTTCTTACCGAAATATTTACGACACCAGTTTCCGCTACAGTGGCAAGTCTCCTATGAAAAAATTTCACAGGTTGAGAATTTGCATTACAAATGTGTAGAAACAAAATCCTGCAAATATGAGAGGGTCCAAAAAATTTTTTTGCCGGCATTGTGATACATTACGCATATACACACATTTCATAACTCTTAAAGTACGATTCTTGGTTTCCAACATCCTTTTTCACAAACCAGAGTCACTAACCACTGCTCATTATTCCTTACCTTATTACACATACACATATTAGTCGACACTTCTTCAATATTTCATCATAATAAATACATATCATAATAAACATTCCTCAACAGCATAATACACATCGTCGTCGTAATAATAACATCATAACACCTCAGTCAAATCTCAGAAACGTAGCTTTCTGCAATAATTTCAAAACCTAAAACAAATTCTCTGCTCATGTCAAAAGTGTCATCTACCTCAAACGTAGTTTAAAAGTCATTACCCCATATCAAATACATCATTCAAAGCTCTCATACTATCACAATGGTTCCGAAAAAATATGAACAGTTCACTAAGTACAGAAAAAATACAATTCCATAAGTATGAAGTTATCCAACTGTGTAATTGCGTAAACATTTGTCACTGACGTAGTAAAAAAATGTTTATCTCTCAGTTAAATGATCAGATAGCTGTGTAATTTATGTGTTAGAGAAATATGGTACCTATGTGTAAAGTTGTATAAGCAAATACCATATTAGCTAGGGCTCCTTCTGCTTGCCAGACACATGGTACACAAAGTAGGCGTGTACCCCCTGAGGATTAATGTAATTATACCCTCAGGTGTTACAGATTACAGCAATGGAATGAAATTATCACGGAAAACTTTCTTTGTAATTGAAAAATCTTGAGAAATAAATAGTTTAAGTACAAAATTAATTAGTCAAATGGGTGTCCTGTTGCGCTAAATGTACATCTTGCTGTAAGTGGTGGTGGTGGTGGTTAGTGTTTAACGTCCCGTCGACAACGAGGTCATTAGAGACGGAGCGCAAGCTCGTGTTAGGGAAGGATTGGGAAGGAAATCGGCCGTGCCCTTTCAAAGGAACCATCCCGGCATTTTCCTGAAGCGATTTAGGGAAATCACGGAAAACCTAAATCAGGATGGCCGGAGACGGGATTGAACCGTCGTCCTCCCGAATGCGAGTCCAGTGTGCTAACCGCTGCGCCACCTCGCTCGGTCTTGCTGTAAGATAATTCTGTGGAAGTGTCGCAGTTATCGTCCTCTGTAAGCAAAGTTCTGCTGAAGTCAATGTACTTGCCTCATCATAAACGAAATTGAAATGCTTTGCGTATAGATATCGTAGTTATTACGTACCTTACCGTGATCAAGAAAGTACTATAATGTAACGTATTGTTGTGCTACAGAAAAGGCTATCTCATTGTAGCTATACCACAAAAGTCACTACTAAAACATGTTTTCCTTTTCAGGAGAATTCAGAAAAACTGTGCAGATATAAAACAGATACACCGCAAAAGCAACAATGTAAATTGTGTCACATATTAGTAGCGTCATGATATAATCGTGTAGTTGTCAAAGAAAGCAAATACTAAGTCATCTTTAATCTCACAGAAAGTACTTCAAATAAAGAATGTATTTTCAAGTAAACCAAAACGTTGCATTAAAATCTCATTAGCAGTATATGTTCTAAGTATGTAAGCCTTATAGTCGTTGCGTAATCGTGCAAGTAACAAGAAAGTATGTACAAAAAACAACACTCTGTCGTCTGTTCACTATAACAATACATTCGTAATTTCTGTTTAAATAAGTTCTCTTGGTTCTTGACTGGATATTTAACTTCAAACATTGTGGCATGTCAACAGATTCTAAGTCTGACAAAGCATACTAGTAATATAAAGTGAAAAATTTTACAGCAAAGCAGATTATCTCTCAATAAACGGTTTTACATGCGAAATGTGGTGCAAAATCTTTACTCTTCATAGTACTCAGAGTTTCAACTTGAACGCAATTATCGTGCGGTATACGTCGGTAAAGAATACTGGAATTTTTCTCAAGGTTAGCGTCTATGTTATTTTTCTCTGAGCCAGCAGGCGCACGCGGCTGCCTGCGGTACGAGTCATTGGCTGTCTCTTTGTTGGCACGCGTCGTTATTAGGATTAGGAGACCTAGCTTCTACAAATCCACCTTGCCGAGAGGGCCCTGCCCTCTTTGAATCCCGCCAGTTTTGATGAAATTCAGGTCTGTCGTTATGATTATATTATCTGTCCTCATGTCGGTAGTTCCTGTAGTTTCTTTCTTGTCGGTTAAGTGGTGGAGAATTTCTCCCTGAATTATCACTCCACGGTGGACCATTGCGTCTGAAGTTATTCTGTCTCCCGTAATAATAATTGTTTTGGTTTCCATATTGTCTGTTTCTATGGTAGTCTCTGTGATAGTTATTACTATGGAAATGCGATCTTTCTCTGTAATTATTTTTACTCTGCCAACGGTTGTCACACGGGTGGTGTCTGTTTTGGTCACGATTTACGTTGTAAGAATACCATTGTTGTGTCCAGTTATTATTTCTGTCATTGCGGAATTGTGGCGGATGTGACCTGTAATTGTTTTGCTCCTGTTTTCGCGTCCTCGCGATTGTCAGTGTCAATTTCTAATTCTTGTAAGAGTCCCTGAAAAGTTTCAATGTCGTCTTTGCAAAGTCCTGCCAAAATAATGTGACGTAAATGTTCAGGCAATTTGATTAGGCAAATGCGGATGAGTTCTAAGGGGTTTGACAGGTACTGATTCTTGTGCAACATGTCTTGAAAATATTTCTCAAGACTGGAAAATTCAGATTGTTGGAAATGTTTCATCGTTATGATGCTATGTTTTACTCGGTCTTGTGTAGCTTGAGACCAATATGCTGAGAGGAAGGCATGATAAAAATTCTCCTTCACTGTGACAATCGTGAATGACCGATCGCATTCTTACAGTTGGTTCATTCTCTATGTAGCCACACATAAATTCTAATCTGTGCTGCAATGACCAGTTGGGAGGAACACAATGAGAGAATTGATGAAGCCTTGCTCGTGGATGAATGTCGTTGCCAGAATTCTTAATTGTTTTGAATTTACATGTAGCAATGAACAGCTTATAGTCAAAATCATCGTGTCGGCGAGTCACACATCGCTCATTGTTACTTCGTTTCGGCGGTTCCATCTCAAAATTCAATGCGTCTTGCCAATTTCTTTCATAATTTCCGAAGTGTCCTGTCTTATTATTTTGTGGTTGTTCCGTATTTCTATGTCCCTCTTCCCGTACTGGAGGGTGAGTGTCCTCTGAAATATGTAATTCTTGTATTACTTGTGCCAACTGATCTTGTACTTCCCGGATTTCTCTTTTGTACTGTGTATTCATTTGACTTTGCTTCTGTTTGAATTTTCTAATTTGTTCATACTCTTCAGTGTCAGTGAAGGCTACAGGTCTTGTGTCAAGCAGATCATCATCTACCTTTGTAGATAAGTTAGTGAACTGATCTGAAAGTTCGGCTACTTTATCCGATAGTGAAATTATTTCCTGTGTGTGTTTTTCTGAACCAAGTTTCAGAGTGTCCATTTGTGTTGAAATCGTATCTACTGTGTCTTTTAAGTTTTCCCGAGTTTTTGCAAGTTGCGTAACCGAAACGGTAGATGCAACTGAGTCAATTTTAGCTTGCAAGGTCTCATGATTTTCATGAAGAATAGTTTGCAGTTCTTTTATGGCTGCTTCGTGATTCTGTAATACATTTTCATGCCGCGAAAAAATAGGTTGAAAATGCTCACAAATTTGTGTTTTTACGTCTTTACAGACTTTTTGACATTTCGAGTCAATGCTATGTAACTCATTAGTTAAATCTTCACGTGTTTGTTCAAGCGTGGTGTCTAACTTCCGAAGATTTGGTTCCACTGTGTCTAACTTTTGAAGCTTTTGCTGTGTTTGTCTCTGGTTTTGTTCCATCGTGTCTAACTTTTGAAGATTTTGTTCCATTGTGTCCCACTTTTGTAGCCTTTGTCCTATTTGTTGCATTAACTGTAATAACAATGCACTGGTGTCTGAAACATGTTCCGCAATGCTATTCGGCAGTGCATTTGAACCGGCAATATTCGCATTTTGAAAAGCAGAAAATATGTCTTGACTTATTTGAGAAAACGGTGAGGACGCAAAACCTGAATCTACAGTATTTGCAAGATTGTGCCCTGTCATTTCGGATTCCTGAGGCGAGGTGTTGCCGACCGATCTATCGATAATGCTTCCCTGTTCACTATTTGTTTCACTGTCTACGCCATTATTTGCCGCCCGCTTCATTTCCCTATGCACAATTACCAAATTACTACTTTGGACATTAGTTAATTCATTACTCGGCGGCGCTAACACACTGCTTTCGTCTTCACTGTCATTTCTCCGTTTACTTTGGAGCCCAGTATTACGTGTTTCACACGCCATTATTGTCACAATATTTCACACGATAACACAGAAAACCACAATTTGAAGAGCAAAATAAGAAAACACATTAACATAGCACTGAAAATAATATCTAGTTAATTGCAAGCGCAGCTGCGATAAACTTAGTGCAAATCTACATGCATGCCACAACAGTTTTACTGTACAACAATGAAAGACTGCAACTACAAAGGAAATTCTCTCTATGATTACGCGCTAGCAATAAACAAAAGCTACACTAATTACACAAACTACAAGAAAAAATCAGAAGATTCCAGTGAGGTATCCTCGGCTAAGGGTCGACATATTAAATGTCCCCTTTGAAAAATTAACCTATACGTTTCACAAATCACTTACCTCACAAAAATCTTCGTTACTCGAACTACTGCAATACAGAAAGCGCCACTACTGACAGCTAAATAAAAGATTCAAACCTCGGAAGGCACTAACTACTGATAGGCATACTTAGCAAATGAAAGATTTTGATAGAGAACAAACAATGTATTTACCCTATTAGTGTTCAAAAGTCATAATATATATATCAGTTCATGATATCCAGTTTTACAACTTCCAAAACTCCGCCATTTCTCTCCCCACATCCACCACTGCTGGCGGCTCACCTCCAACTGCGCAGTGCTACACGCTGTTATCATCCATCTGCCCAACACTACGATAGCAGACAACAATGCAAACTAGCCACAGACTGCACACAGCACAGCCAGTGATTTTCATACAGAGCGCTACGTGGCGTTACCAATAAGAAAACCTAAACAGCCTACTTACAACATCTGAAGATATTTTTGGATGGATAATATTTTGAGCCCAGTTAAGAAATTGTGACATTCATTATTATTCTGCAGACATTCTCAAATATTTTGTTAATGGAATCTAAATACCGAAAAAGAATGAAATAAGAGCTTTGGCCTAAAGGGACAACTTGGAAAAAAGTGCATTTATGATCAAAGAAAAAAAATTATTTTACTGCCAGGTAGAATTAATTTTAATTTCAGCGTTATGTAAGGACGGAGGAATTTGTCCAGAGACGGGGAGGAGGAGATCAGAGTTTAACGACCAGTCGACGGCGAGGGAATTAGAGACGGACCACAAGCTCGAATTAGGGAAGGATGGAAAGGTAAACGTTCGTGCCCTTTCGAAGCAACCATCCCGGCATTTGCCTTAAGCGATTCAGTTAAACCACGGAAAACGTAAATCAGGACGGTCGGACTCGAGTTTGAATCGATGTCGTCCCGAAAGCGAGTAAATTTCCCCAGATAGGACGGTCTTGTGGGCAGCTTTTCCTGACATATTATGTGCGTACCCTGTAATTGGTTGGTTCTTGTAATTTAGGGCTAGGATTTGCAGTATCTCACTCCTTTTCCGACATTATGAAGTCAGTCTAGAGTCCCTATCCCTACGTATTTTTCGTTGTTATGGTTTTCAGCTAGAGATTGATTAGTTCTGCTGACTGATTTGTTATCTGTGTCGTAGTTGCACTTCAGAGAGAATAAACTCATAAGAATATAAGATTATATAAGAATGGTGGAGAAATGCGAACACGGAAATATGCGGACAGCAGAGTTTGCTGGAGATTTGGAGACACTATCATTGTCAGCTAATGACCGTGTTCAGCAGTGGCGCTCAAATTAAAACAAGTCATTGTTTCTGCCACACACTGTACAAAGAAATCGCGATAAAAGTTTGTATATACAGATTTAGGTTTTGATCAACGCATAACTAAATAGTGATAAAGGTGGATGTTCAGATTCTGTAATCATTTGTGATCATTTTGTGAGTCTGCAGTTTACAATCAGTTTTGAATAAATACAACAAACTGTTCGAAGTGGGAGCACTTTTGTTTTGTTTTAAATTTATAGTGCGAAACATGCATGAATGCATATAAGTGTCACTTCGGGAATATTGTGAGACGAAAGAATGCTTCCTGCTTGTTTATGTACTAGAAAACGTGAACGGTTAATTGAACAATTTGCCTATCTCGTGTTAAACGCTACCATGTCATTTTCGGAAGCAATTTCGTGATGATGATGATTCTCTCGACTTATCTCTCGTGGCAGATAAGAGTGCAGTTTCAGAAAATAGTCCATGAGGAACAAGTGTAAGTATAGTTAAAGTTAAAAAGAGACCAACAAACTCTACACAACCATACAAACAATTATTATCGACACAAAAAATACGACCATAGAAGCTTTTTGCTTCAAATGAGCGTTCCTATCGTGTCCATTAATATTGACCATTCCACATGTGATGCCCAGTGTCTAGGGCTTATGATAATTAATGGCGAAAACTGACAATGGTGAAAGTGTGTGGTAATAGAAGTTGCGCTAGTCTTAGTCATAGAAAAGTGGAATATGGTTAAAATTCAGTAAAGGCGCAGTTGGGCGATTAAATCTGGGGCCGCTGACAGTGTGTAGTAATAGCTGCAGCTACTAGGCCAGACAGAGTAAACATGGCGTGGAGCTGTAGTAGTGTATTGTACGTCCATTTTGAGCAACAGTGAGGCAGGAAACTGCAGCGTGAAGTTGCGATGTATGAGGCAGGGCACTAGGCCGGAGCTAGGAGGGCGATGTGTAAATGGCTGACGTATGGGAATTTATACTTCTGACACCACTGTTGCGGGGGTGTCGTTGGTCGAACCTGGGACTCCAGATGACCGAGCTAAAGCTGGGACCTATCACATTGCTTTTCGTCAGGAGGCCGACCAAGTTCAATAGCGTCAAGGGGGCAGTGAAGGGGGATACAGTGGTAATCAGAAGGGTTTCTTTATTCACATAATTTATGGAAGTGTGATGTCAACGTGCTGCCCGCACGCTGTTCCGCGAGTCCAGCCGTCTCAGCAACTCTGGGTATGCCAACAGTGCTGCTGCCATCTGCAAGGCCGGTCAGCTGGAACTCAGCGGCGCTAGCCTAGTCGCCGCTCGCCGAGGCGTCGCCTCTTGTGCCGCGTAGCTGCCAGCGGATCAGGAGACTGTTGCTGTCCCTGGTCCATGCCAACCTCTGCCCCGTTTGGCCTGCTCTTTCCGACCTTGGGACAAAGGTCGCTATACTGGTCACCCATGGCCCTCAGCAGCCGCTGCTCCCAGGACAGTTTCGGACTCGAACCCGTGCCCTCCTGGACGCTGTGCCGCAACTTGCCACTATTGGTGCTTGCCGGATGGCAACACCCGCCCCACCTCTGGTGCTGGTTCAGCACTGCTGCGCCTCCCACAGAGAACACCTCGCCCGCACCCTCGTACGCCAGGTGGGAAGTGAACGTGGCCTGTCCTGGGCCGGCTGGAGACTGCTGTCACTGCTCTCCTTCAGGCGGACTGTGCAGTCTGCAAGTACCTGTCAGCTTTTCCGTCCCGCCCTGGCGTTGTGTCCCCGGAGATGGAATACCGCCTGAACAAGTACATAGAAATAAACAACAGGTTACAAAGAATATTTACTACATTGGTGCCAGACTGGCCCCTATAAGCATAGATCAGCACAGGTACGACCCCCAGGCTGTGGCTAAGCCATGTCTCCGCAATATCCTTTCTTCCAGGAGTGCTAGTTCTGCAAGGTTCGCAGAAGAGCTTCTGTGAAATTTGGAAGGTAGTAGACGAGATTCTGGCAGAATTAAAGCTGAGAGGGGGGGGGGGGGGGGGGGGGGGCGTGAGTCGTGCTTGGTTAGCTCAGTCGGTGGAGTACTTGCCCGTGAAAGGCAAAGGTCCAGATTTCGATTCTCGGTCCGGAACACAGTTTTAATGTGCCAAGAAGTTTCATATCAGTTCACACTCCACTACACAGTGAAAATTTCATTCTGGAAAGATAACTTAATTACTAAATTGATTACTTCAGGGTTTCAACATTGTGACTTAGTGTTTCAGATACGGGCAGTCTTTTCTTCATGACAAGCAACACACTTCATAGTCAGACTATTATATTAGCTCCTGGAAAACAGTGGTTCTATTTAATCAGAAAAATGAGGAAAATACTAATACGTCGTTAACTGTTGTAATGAGAGGAGCAGAAATGAGATTAACGGTAAATTTAATATCAAAACCAGTGACCACGAAGTATACAGAGTGACGGAATTCTCTTGCATCGCAAGTAAAAAGACGCATAACGAACTTAATCCTGGGCAAAAGAAGTGTTCTCGTATCAAACATAAATCTTAATTTGAGGAAGAAACGCTTGAAAACATACGTTTGGAGCACAGATCTGTATGGAAGTAAAACAAAGAGTATCGAAGAGTTTCAGATAGGGTGCTATAGAATAATGTTGGAAATTAGGTGGACTGATAAGATAAGAAAGCTTCTTCGCAGAAACAGTGGGGAAAAGAGGATATCGAGAACTGAAAAGAAAAAGGAACAAGAAGATAGGACGTGCGGTATGGCATCGGGGAATAACTTGCATGCTGTCAGGGGAAGCTGCAGAGGGTAATAATTGTAGGGGAAGATAGAGATTGAACTAGATACTGTAAATAATTGAAAACGTTGGGCACAAGTGCTAATCTGAGATGGAGTAGTGGGAACAGGAAAGTAAATCGTGTCGGACAGCATAAGACCAGTCGGATAACTGATAATCCTCCCATCTCCCCCTCCCCTAAAGAAAAGTGGCAATATTTCGTACTGATGTCAGCAGCGTTTCGGAACCACACATTCGCAGTGATCCCATCTCTATTGGGATGCTCTTGCTTCTGTTATTTCATATTTTCACTCGTGTCAGTTTTTCGCTGTTAATTGTGATACAGCTTGTATGTGTAACTCTTGATAATTTTGTTTTGCCAAGCTTTACGTCTTCGTCAGGCAGGCAGGCTCTAACGGAATGGAAGGTGCACTCAATGGTGACGGTTATTGCTTATCACACAACTGAGTGTCTACATCTACATTCACAATGGTGTGTATGAGTTCGCATCTGAACATTGGCAAAGAGTTATAGACAGGATGAATTACCTCCACGTAATTTATTTTACGTACTCTGGGAGTGTACTGCCGCGCAAGATTCGCGTTTTTCCGTTGCGGACAGCCAAACAACGGCCCCGTGCTGTCGGTGGCACACGGCAGATGGCAACTGGCAGCTGGCATTTCGATAATAAGCTCCAAAGCTGCAGCCTGGGTTAGCGGTTATACGACGCCCCAAACCGATCATTTAATTAAACCCGTTATTGAAAACAAAAAGAAAACAGCTGTCACGACGAAGCGGCTGCTGGCCGAGAGTAATGAAATAACGGTCGCTAGTCGCCCCGAACACGAGGCGGTTTCTGGTTGCAGTAATAAGTTCCTCACACCGGCACGTGTCTGTCACGTTGCCTGTCAGACAACAGCTTCAAGTGACACACGCTTTAATCAGCGAAATAAAATCTTGTGATGAGGTGTGTGAGAGCGCGCCAGTCTTGTGTTTCACTGTAATCGTTTACTGCGCCCTTTCAATCTTCTACGATACCTATCCATCACCTGCCTCTATCTTGAATTAAGTCAAAAATGAGTTTCGTGACAAGTAATTAAAATATTCGAATATTCTTTGGGCGCTGCTGCGGTAAGTAGATAAAGTAAAAATGTAACTAAAAGGGTATTACGAGGAGTAAAGAGGTATTCTCAAAAACGAATCACGCAGCGTAATTATTGAGTGTTTTAGATCAATGGCTCTTTATGCACACTGGAAATGTATATCTGTTTGGGCATGTGTTGGTGAATACGAGGTTTTTTTGCTATTGCGTTTTCATTTTTTGCCATTATGCTAACAATTAATTATTTTTAGTGTAAAAATGGAATTTTGTTTCGTAGAGAAATACATAGGAATGCCTTATACCTGAAGACGACGCTACATGCACCAAAAGCTACCTGCGCTACAGTGCCTGAGAATATAAATGTGATATTAATCACATTTTCTTTTAAGAACAAAATTTTGTACCAAATATTAATAAGTGTTAACTACATGCTGTAGACCAGTGTACAAAATATTCACTATATTCCCTTTATTAAACATGTACGCCTACGTGGTTAGGATATGAGAAGTGGAGGTCGCTTCCGTCTTGAAGATAAACTGCTTAAATAACAACAACACTCTTAAAAACGAGTCAAGGACAACTAATAATAATAATAACATGAATTTCAAAGGCCAAATGGAGAAACCTGAGGTAAAGGGAAGAAAAATTTCAAGAAAAATCATAGGACCAAAATTTCAAGACAATAAGATTATATACATCAAAAATGAAAGTCTCTACAACAAAATTGAAAAGCTTTCAGATCTATGCGAAAAAGAAGGATAAATTTTTATGGCCATCTTCTCAGAATGAAGTCCAACAGATTAACCAAACAAATCTTTGAGTTTTTTCCGTAATCGCAAAACGAAACCCAACTGGTTTAAAGAAACTGAGAAAGACCTAGTGGAATTAAAGATTTCAGAAAGTTCACTTATCGATCGAACAGCTATATTAATTACTAAAGATGAAAACATCTCGGAAGAAGAAAGGAAAAGAACATAAGAAAGAATGAAGAAATACTGGGCCCTAAGAAAAGAACACCGCACAAAGAAATGATTGATCCAGCGTACCCCAAACAGGGTGAAACGGAAGAACAATAATAATAATAGGGCTTTAAGTAATACAGCAATAACGCTTTAAGACATGTAGCATAACAGCCAATCTAACGTAATTTTTAGATATTGCACGTTCAGGTCTGAACCATGTTTGTGGTTTTCTAAAACGCGTGCAATTCTACAGAATGTGATTTTTCTTGAAAGGTGTTCGGAGAAGATGCGAAATAGTTGGTGATAATACGTCGTCGGTCTCTCGCATTCCGATGAGGCTAGGACACTAGATAGTCTGGAAAAGTAACAGATTTCCTCTCTTGTTTTCTGCCTATTTCCACGAAGAGAACGTCTGGACCTGACGACAAAAGTTGCCGAAAACTGCCAACAGCCTACAGAGAACGGGTTCTAAATATAAAGGAACCACGCTTGATCGCAATTTTCTCTCGACTCCATTCTCATCTTGTCAAATCACACAAAAGGATCAAACTAGACATTCCACAGGAATGACAATGAAATTATTTCTTATAGTAACACTTAGAAGAAACGTATTAACAGCACTATTTTCAGAAAAATGAAAAAAAGATAAAAAAGAAAGTGGCCAACACTGTAAGAGTCCCATAAACTTCAGACATCAGCAGATGAAACAAATTTAAATAACTTTTGGAGAGCATATTATATTACAAAAAAAACTGCTCGAAGTAGCACTTTGGGATCAGGTCTAACGCTAAGACGCTTGGAAAATGTTACGAGCAATCCACAACAAATCCAGGATATCAAGATACGTTCTGAAGTTACAGTTTTGTCATGAATCGACTGATGAAACAATGGATGCCGTATCACGAGATAAATTCCATAACTGAGGTGAATCAAATCCACAAATAAGAATCCAACAAACAAGTCTACATTAAAATAGTGACAGCAAACGTGTATTACTGGCATGTAATAACAGTTTGACGCCTGCTGATTTAACTTAAAGGCAGCTATAAGTAACGCACTAGGAAGAAAAATGCTATAATGGATTCTTTGATCAATGCCAAAAGAAGATCCATGCATAGACTGAAACGAATAGCAAATTAATAAAGGTTTTGCAGCAGCTGAAGGTATTGCTATCAAAATACGTTCCATGAAACATATTGCAGCTATTTAGCATCTGCTTGTCAAAATAAAATATAGTAAATTGCTGTAAATAACATGAAAAGATGGCAAAAATTTATGGTCATATCTAAAACATGGTCTTCAACCGAATGAGGAAACACTTCGGCTTTTTAAATGAAACTACATTGCTGTCCTGAGGTGCTTGCGAGACTAGAACCTCTCGCTTGCATCATCTGATGCTCAGGACGATCATGCACGCCATATAATATTTACAGCTCGACGTAACACCACATTTTCAGATTCCAGGTGAGATCGGCGTGCTGAGCGTTATTCTGATGAAATGTTTTTAGAATGAATATTTTTGTCAAGTATGGGTCTTTCAGTGTGGGAACTGAGGACGTTATGCAAGATAAACAGAAATGGCTAATTACCGGTACAAACAGGAATTTATTGTTGTTGCAAGAACTGGAACGGGATTCATTCATCTTGATAAGGACGACTGAAGAACTAATTGAATGAGAAGTAACGATTCCAGGGTCTTGAAAGCTGACAACAGGTAGGAGAGTGTTGTGCTGACCACTATACTTCTCAATTGACTTTCAAATGACGCTTTAGGGAGATGATACGATGACATTCAGTATAGCGTGATACTAACGACGCGATCGCGGTGTTCGTAAGTTAATTTTGGACAAAGATTCTAAATTGTGCAGTCGAATTAAATAAAAGAAAAGGTGCAGGACGAGTCTCTGAGAACACTGGAGGAGAGAGGAGGAAGACAGGGAGGGATACTGCTACTGAGATACTTGAAATGATGCACTCTCACTTCTGCTGAAAGGCCCTTCTCGACTCCACTCCCGCGCATCAGCAGTGACTATGAATATAACTGCTGCAGAAATCTTGAACATTTTCTGAGTTAGAATATGATAAATTTCCTTGATATCGAAAAGCTTCCGACTACGGATCAGCAAGGTTTCAGAAAGCATTCCTCATACAGTACTCAGCTTGCCTGTGAACTATGGGTGAAGGACAACAGACACATTCCACATTTCTAGATATTCGAAAAGCATTTGACAGGGTGTCCCACTTCAGACTGTTAACGGTGGTACTAGCGTACGGAATAGGTTCCCAGATGTATGAGCGGATGGAAGTCTTCTTAAGTAATACAATCCATTTCGTTGTCCTCGACGGCGAGTGTTGATCAGAGACGTAAATGATATGGCGGGGAGGGAGGACAGCAGCCTGCGTTGTTTGCTGATCGTTCTGTGGTGTACGGGAAGGTGCTTGTTATTGAGTGACTGTAGGAGGGTACAAGCTGACTTAGACAAAATTTCTAGTTGGTGTGAAGAATGGCAGATAGCTCTAAATGTAGAAAAATATTAATATGATGCATATAAGTAGGAAAAACAAATCCATTGTCTTCGAATACAGCATTAGTGGTGTGCTTTTTGACAGAGTAACATCGTTTAAAACCTGGTCGTAACATAGTAAAGGGATATGAAGTGGAACAAGCACGCGAGGATTGTGGTAGGGAGGACGAATGGTCGACTTCGGTTTATTGAGAGAAGGTAGGGAAAGTGTGGTTTATCTGTAAAGGAGACCGCGTATAGAACCCTAGTGCTACTTACACTTGAGTACTGCTCGAGTGTTTCGGATCCGCACCACGTTGGATTGAAAGAGGACATCGAAACAGTTCAGAGGCGGGCTGCTAGATTTGCTACCGGTAGTTTCAAGCAACACGCAAGTATTACGGGGATGCTTTGGGAACTCAAATGGGAGTCCCTGCAGGGAAGGCTACGTTCTTTTCGAGGAACACTGTTGAGAAAATTTAGAGAACTGGATTGTGAATCTGACTGCAGAAGGATTTTACTGTAGCTGACTTGGTGTAACTTACTTGGTGTAAGAACCATGAAGATAAGAGAAATTATGGCTCATACGGAGTCATATAGAGCGTCGCTTTCCCCCTCTCAGTTTGTGAGTGGAACAGGGTAACATTCGCCACGCACCTTACTGAGGCATGCGCAATACGTATGTAGATGTAGATGTAGATGCCTAACCCAGTTTAACATGGATTGCAACATCAAAGTAAAGGCCGCTGTTCGCAGATGCTGCCATTTTGGGATTCAATGCTGATGTAATGTCACGGCCACCAACACCAAGGGAAGAAACTGCCTGGTAATTAAATGCACTAAAACAACGAAGTGAAAAAGTTTGCCACTGATCTATTGACTAGAAAGTGTTAAAAAATGCCTAAGAAGGTGATCCAGAGATAATTATTCATATGGTGGGCACATCAACGTTTTCATTTAAATTTTAGGGAGTGATGTTTATTGTTTTGAAATAAGTTTTGTAAAGAATAACGGTAATCAATTTAGCTTTGTCCTAAATCTTTGATTATAATTTAGCTGTGGCCTAAATCATCAATATAAAAGCGCCCGTAATGTTCTTTAAGTAAGCTTTAGGGTGCGGCAGATTTCATAGTAGGATATTAAAAACACACCATCAGACAGTAACTGTAATTTGTTTATTACTTCTTATGTCACTTAATAGTTAAGGGTATGCCATTTACTAATGTCTGAGTCATTGTCTATTGCGGGGATTACTTTTTGAATGTGAGTCCTGTCAAATGATGTCACCTCAGTGAACACTATCTAAAGATGCTGCAAGACTTCTTTCTTCCACAATTAGGTATGGTCGATGTGGATGTGGAAAAATAATGGTTTCAACAAGACGGAGCGACCTCGCATGCGGCCAGAATTTGTATGGATTTCGTGCGACAGACATTTCCCGGTAGAGTAATTTACCGTTTTGGTGACATTTGCTGGCCGCCTCGCTCACCTGACTTTTCATGTGCAGACTTTTTCCTTTGGGGCTACCTGTAGCAACAAGTATTTCGAACACGATGTGCCACGATTCCTGATTTGAAGGATCTCATTAGAACTGCCGTCGGCAATGTCCCAGGAAATACGTTACGCCGAGTTATGGGAAGCTTCCAACGCCCCCTAGACGAATGTTTTGTGCAGAGAGGGCATCATTAGACAGGAGTCACATTCAAAAAGTAATCCACGCAATGGACAATGACTTACACATTAGTAAATGACATATCTTTTTACTATTAATTGACATAAGAGTAATAAATAAAGTACAGTTACTGCCTGATGGTGTGTTTTTAATATCCAACTATGAATGCTGCCGCACCCTGTATAACTGCTACTCCTATTCTGTTTTTATTGATTTTAGGTGTTCCACTTGAGTGCTTGGTTTATAATTAATAGATGTAATTACGGAAAGTTAAATTATGTATTGGTGTAGTAATGCAGATTCATCATCACATAAAGTAGCTTCTTAATGTGCAGATGACGAATTGACCTCTACCAACATTGAACACTAGAAATGAAATCTGAAGATGCTTGCTACAGAGATTTATTCCACAAAAGGATTATCAGCGATAACTATAACGATAAACAAAGAGAGGAACAGACGCTTCGAGAAACGAGAGCAAGCCGATGCACCGCTGAGAATGGGCGTACAAAGGAAATGTTATAGCCGAGTGTTTAATATGGTCCTATCTAACGTCCATCAAATTAATAATAATAATAAGAGTAAATAATAATAATAGTAGTAGTAACAAAGAACACCTGTATGGTGTTCTGGCAATTAAATTAAAATTATAGCAACTGAAAAGGTCATAAATGTAATAGGAATGCAAAATATTGTAGTGTAAAGAGTCAAGGTTCATTCCCCTTTTTAGCACAAGACGCCCTCCTCGGATTTACCTTCCTAATGTGTTGAAAAAAAAGAACAGAAAGTGAGGCTTCCTGAATTTGGTTGTTACGTTGGAAAGATTCTAGTGTAGTAATATTTCTTATTTATCTTTCTTTCTGTATTTGTGTCCACTCACAGTCAAAGTCTGGGGATTTGACGTCCGTAAAACCATTCTTAGAAGAGAAATGGGAGTGAAATATTCGCTTGTAAAACACTGTTCTGTCTTACAGCACTTCAAGTGCCCGTCTGCCCAACAGATTTACGGTTTTGGTGGTTCCCTTAAATCATTCAGGCAAATGCTACCATTTCTTCCTTCTCTAGATTGTCGCACAGATGACAAAATGGTAGATATTGAAATAGATGACAGAGGGATAGAGAGACAACTAAAATCGCTCAAAAGAGGAAAGGCCGCTGGACCTGAGGGGATACAAGTTCTATTTTACACAGAGTACGCGAAGGAACTCCCCCCCCCCCCTTCTTGCAGCGGTTTACCGTAGGTCTGTAGGAAAGCGTAGCGTCCCAAAGGATTGGAAAAGGGCACAGGTCATCCCCGTTTTCAAGAAGGGACGTCGAACAGAGTTGCAGACCATTATCTCTAACATCGATCAGTTGCAGAATTTTGGACCTTTATTATGTTCGAGTATAATGACTTTAGAAGTCTACTCTGTAGGAATCAGCTTGGGTTTCAAAAAAAGACGATCGTGTGGAACCCAGCTTGCGCTATTCATCCACGAGACTCAGAGGGCCATAGACATGGGTTCCCAGGTAGATGCCGTGTTTCTTGACTTCCGCAAGGCGTTCAATACAGTTCCCCACAGTCGTTTAATGAACAAAGTAAAAGCATATGGACTATCAGACCAATTGTGTGATTGGATTGAAGAGTTACTAGATAACAGAACGCAGCATGTCATTCTCAATGGAGAGAAGTCTTCCGAAGTAAGAGTGATTTCAGGTGTGCCGCAGGGGAGTGTCGTAGGACCGTTGCTATTCACAGTATACATAAATTGAAACGTCCCCTTAGAAAAATTAATGAATTACTGTGCTGATTAACCTCTTACATTATTTGATTTTCAAACAGCTGAGCAAAAGTGAACGTACTAAGACATTTCGCTCTTTATGTACTCTGATCAACACTAAACTGACAGCCAATATTTTTAGCGCAACGCAATCTGACTTTCAATAATCCCTACAAGAGAATGGCCCTGACTAACATTAACCTAAACGTTTCACAAATCACTTACCTCACAAAAATCTTCGTTACTCGAACTACTGCAATACAGCGAACGCCACTACTGCCACCTAAATAAAAGATTCAAACTACTGATAGACATAGTTAGCAAATGAAAGATTTTGATAGAGAGCACAGTCCATAAAGACAGTCCTGATCGTTCATCACATAAAATTGCAGTGTTTTTCTCAAAGTCTGAGCAGTAAAAGAAAATGCACACGGAAGTAGTGGATTTCCATGCAGTCTTGAAGAAGTAGTGTTGTCCTTCCAACGGAAAGACACTGCTGACTCTTTACATGCAGACAGGTAATGGGCCACAACAGAGCAAATCCACAGCAGAGTCAGTCGAAGTTGAAGAATATTGGCAGGTAGATCATCACAGAGCAGACCTACTATAGTCATGGTAGAGATTAAGGTATTGATGGGCCACCAGAGGTGCAGACCCACTGCAGTCCTTGTAGAAATAATGGTATTGGTAAGCCATCAAAGATGCAGACCCACTGCAGTCCTTGTAGAAATAATGGTATTGGTGGGCCATCAAAGATGCAGACCAACTGCAGTCCTGGTAGAGATGGCCAGCAGCCAACTGTTGCGACTGTGCAGTTGCACAATCACCATTGCAGAGTCTTGTGGAGAATATGGCAAGTCCATAAACCACTCACAAACCACTCACAAACTTTTTGGCATGTCCTTAGAACCAGCAATGCTGTTAACCATTCCCTTGCTGAATTATCAACACATGTGAAAACACTAACAGTCCCAACTTCTCATCTATTGTGCATATACTATGACCAACAGAAACGTGTGCAGTGAAATGTAACTTAATTTGAAGAACTGGTGTCTTTATAATTATAAATGTACAACATAATAATACAATTACAAAGGTACAAAATACATCATTAAAGACCATAAAAGTACAGATAACATATGTAGTAACACAGGCTTTACAAAAGAAGAGAAATAAACATATAGATCAGTGTTACAGGAATTATGAGATAAGTAAATATATAAAATAATGAGAATAGTTTCGAAACATTCATTTCACACATGAGCATTAAAACAAAACAAAATAAATAATGTCTAAACATCTTTACAAAGTAAATAACATATTATAAATGCAAATTATATTTGAGGATAACAGTATTCCTCATCATAGTAAATGTAGTTGAGTATTAGAAAAATTCCACAACATAAGTCTTATCAGATAAGCACATAAAGACAGGAAGAACACAAATACACAAGGATACACAAACACATAGCGTAATAACACAAAAGGAAAGGACAGGGTTTGTTTTACTGCAGTATTTTGCAAACAAAACTTTCTTTACTTCTTGGAGATCTCCCTTCATTCACCATTATTCCCAAAAAGTGTTATCTATACCTGCTTTCTGTATTTTATTCATATTTATTTCAAAATAATTATTTCTCAGTGTACAATACTCATTTTGGCCCAAATGTTTTTCATATAACTTCTCAACGCATTTTTTCCCTATTCTCCATAGTTAGTTTCTTATATAGTCTACCCCCTCTTAAGCTAACTTATATCTACTGAGCTCAGATATATATACTAAGGGACAAGGCAGTACAGCAGTACAAAACAATTAACACAAACAGCAATGACAAAAAAATGCAAATTGGAAAAGCAAGCAGCAGTATATCTAAATTAGCAGAGCAAATGCAACATTACAAGTAATATGAGCCAATGTGCAGCAACAAGAAACATAAATCAGAAGTAAAACTGGCTTAACAGACTAATACAAAGTGAAATTTAGTAGCACTATGCCTGGCAAACAGCAGCAGCAAATGCTATAACTTATATTTAAACATGACAAAGCTCAAGCTGAAAAAATATCACAGTAAAGATAGGAAATGTCTAATACCTATGTCACATCTTAACACTAGAGTGATGCATCACCTTAACTTACCCTACTAAAAAGTTACCAGTAATTGACAAAAATTATGTATGCAATTCCTGTGAGGGGAAATGTCTTTCTGTGCTCCCTCGTTTTTTGAAGTAGATCATAAAGTTGTTATTTACTGGATCTGTACGAATAAAATATCTATATTAGTACATCTATAAAATTTTATTTTAACCAATGCTGCAGTGCAGCTAGAAACTAGATATTAAACAAAATGAGGAAATAAATTCATAAGGCAAGACGTGAAACGTCATTCACGAGGCAAATGGCTTCTCCAAAGGCAGTAAAAAATCTCTCAACTACAAAGACAATAGATATAAAACGTTTCTCATCATTTCATTAGGCACTATAGTAAATATCATAAATTAAGAGCTTCACAGTGTAATCATATGTTTTCAAGTTTGAGCTTGTCGTAATTGCCTTGCTTTCTACAAAGAAATGTCAATAGTGAGGATAATGGCCTCTTTTTTTCTCCACCTAATGGCTTTCTTTTTTCAGGCGACTGGCACAGCTGGCCACTCACAACGCATTACGTCAAGGTCACTTGGCTTTCTTACCGAAATATTTACGACAGCAGTTTGCACAACAGTGACAGTCTCATATAAAAAATTTCACAGGTCGAGAATTTGCGTTACAAACATGTAGAAACAAAATCCTATAAGTACAACAGCGTCCAAAAAATTTTCGGTGGCATTGTGATACATTCACACATGTACACACATTTCATAATTCTTAAAGTACGATTCTTGGTTTCCAACATCTTTTTCCACAAATCAGAGTCCCTAACCACTACTCATTATTCATATACATATAAACACGTAATCACATTCCTCATATATGGTAGCATCATTTTATTGATCATAAACACACTTCAACAGCAAAATACACATCGTCATCGTAATAATAACTACATAACAGATCAATCACATCTCAAAATTATCGCAGCTTCTTTCAATAATTTCAAGACCTTCAATAAAGTCATCTACGTCAAACGTACATAAAAAAAACATGCTCCCTTACCAAATACGACATTCAAAGCTCTCATAGTATCACAATGGTTCCGAAAAAGTATGAACAGTTCACACAGTGCAGACAAAATACAATTTCATAAGTGTGAAGTTATTCAACTGTGTAATTGCGTAAACATGTGTCACTGACGTAGTAAAAAGAATGTTTGTTTCTCTGTCAAATAATCAGATAGATGTGTAATTCTGTGTTGGAGAAATATGGTACAGATGTGTAAAATTGTATAAGCAAATTTAGGCTCCTTGTGCTTGCCAAACACCTGTTACACAAAATAAGCGTGTACCCCCCTGAGGATTAACGTAATTATACCCTCAGGTGTTACAGATTACAGCAATCGAATGAAATGCGTCACGGAAAACCTTTGTATCGTTGTAATTCAAAAATCTTTAAAAATAAATGTTTTAAGTACAAAATTAATCACTCAAATACGCGTCCTTTAGCGCTAAATGTGCGTCTTGCTGTAAGATAATTCTGTGGACGTGTCGTCGTTATCGTCCTCCGAAATCTAAGTTCTGCAGAAGTCAATGTACTTACCTCATCATAAAGAAGAATGAAATGCTATGCGTATAGATATCGTAGTTATTACTTACATTACCGTGATCAAGAAAGTACTACACTGCAATGTATTGTTGTGCTACAAAAAAAGCTGTCTCATTGTAGCTATACCACAAAAGATACTACTAAAACATGTTTTACTTTCCAGAAGAATTCAGAAAAACTGTGCAGATATAAAGCAAATACAGCACAAAAGCAACAATGTAAATTGTGTCACACATTAGCAGTGTCGTGGTAGAATCGTGTATCTGTCAAAGAAACAAAATACTAAGTCATCTTTAATCTCACAGAAACTACTTCAAATAAGGAATGTCTCTTCAAGTAAACCAAAATGTTGTATTAAAATCTCATTAGCAGTATATGTTCTAAGTATTTAAGCCTTATAGTCGTTACGTAATCGTGCAACTAACAAGCAAGAATGTACATACAAACCAACACTGTGTCCTCTGTTCACTATCACAATGCAGTGGTAATTACTGTCTAAATATATTCCCTAGGTTCTAGTCTGGATAGTTAACTTCAAAACACTGTTGCATGTTAACAGTTTCTAAGTGTGACAACGCTTACTAGTAGCGGGAAGCGAAAAATTTTATGGCAAAGACTAAGTAAAAAAGCAGATTATCTTTCAACAAACGGTTTTACATGTGAAATGTGGTGCAATCCTTTACTCTTCCTAGTACACAGAGTTTCAACTTCAACGCAATTATCATATGGTATACGTCGGATTCTGTAAGGTCCATTGTAAATCAGAAAGAATTTGTGGCTCAAGTGTTTCTTCTTATGAGACAATGAATGAGCTTTAATGAGAACTTTCTGACCAATATGTAATTTCTTTGCATTTGCCTTAGCGTGTAGTTTTCTCCTTTTGTCTGCTGCAGATTTTATATTTTTAATAGCCAAATAAATTACGTCTTTGTGTCGAAGTTTACGTGTATTCGGGAAAGGTACAAGCTCTCCGATTCTGTTTGGTGGTTCCCCATTCTTCAGTAAAAGAATAGGTGGTAAAGCAGTGGAGTCATAAGGCATTTCATTCAGCACGTTTTGAAATAAGTGTAAATATCTGTCCCAATGCTGATGCTTTCTGTGACAATACAGTCTGCAAAGCTTATTGATTTCTTTCATAATCCGTTCAGACGAGTTACAATGTGGTGAGTACAACGAAATAAAAACAGGTTTGATTTTACGGTTCTGAATCATGCGTGACCAAACAGCAGATCTGAATTGCGGTCCGTTATCTGAAATGACTTTACTAACGTGTCCAACTTCACGTAAGAAATTTTTAACAAAGGCGTTGGATACAGACCGTCTAGTGGCTTTACGTAACGGAGTGAAAGAAACAAATTTTGAAGTAAGTTCAGCAGTGACTAGAACGTACGAAAATCCATTCGATGTTCTGACAAGGGGTCCCAAACGATCAAAAGCAGCAAATTCTTTTAATTTAGAAGGAATGATCGGAAACAACGGAGCACGATGTGAGATAGTAGATGGTTTAGCTTTTGACAAAGTTTACAAAGTTTACTCTTCCAGTTCTCTTTTCCATATTGTTAAAATAACAAGTCTTTCGAAGAATATGATACCATTTTCGTGGACCAAAATGTGCGTGGCTGAAATAAATGTACCAAATGAGCTTATTAACAAAATCGTCTGGAATGCAAAGTACCCATAGCTTGTCATCGACAGTGCAGCGTTTGAACAGTATGTTGTTTCTAACCAGATAATAATGCCGAATCTGTGTGTGTGTCTTTTCATGCCATTTACTTTTGATGTCTTTCCAAATCGGATCTTTATCTTGTTCATGAGCAATGTCCTTTAAAGATGTGGTGATGAAGATTTCAAAGGCGACTTTCTGAATGTAAGGAATACTGAAATTTTTCTCGAGGTTGCTTTCTGTGTTACTTTTCTCAAGACCAGCCGGTGCACGGGACAGTGCGTCCGCAACAATGTTCTCCTTGCCGGGAATGTAGACTATTGTGAAGTGGAATTCTTGCAGAAACAATGCCCAACGTTTTAACCTGTCATGATTAAATTTTGAAGACATAAGAAATTGTAATGCACGATGATCACTGTATACTTTTACGTGCTTACCAGAAAGAAAGTAACGGAATTTGTTAAAAGCCCAAACGATAGCTAAAGCTTCTAATTCAGTAACGGAATAATTTTTTCAGATTTTGTTAACACTCGGCTAGCAAAAGCAATGGTTTTCTGAACAGTAGTGTCATTTTCTATGGCTTCTTGAAATAAATGGGCACCAAGACCGACTTTAGAAGAATCCGTGCTAAGGCAGAAATCTTGTGACAGATCTGGATGAGCTAGTATTGGCGCGTTAAGTAGCGCTTCTTTCAAAGAATTGAATTCCAACTGTGTTTGTTCGTCCCAGTTCCAAATAGTATTTTTTCCAATGAGAGAACTAAGTTTTGATGTAACTAGAATTTGTATATTCAGAAAACGACGGTAAAAATTTACGAGACCTAGAAAACTGCGGACTTGTTTTTTTGTGGATGGAACTGGAATGGCTCTGATTGCTTCAACTTTTCAGGCTCCAGCTGAATGCCTTCAGAAGAAATAATATGTCCCAAAAATCTCACCTTTGACCTGTCGAATTCCGACTTTTGCAAGTTAACTGTAATTCCAGATTCTGCAAAAATACGTAAAACAAACTGTTGAGGATGTGATTATGTTGTTCCCATGAGGCTTCTGCTTTCAGAATATCGTCCACATATAAGGTGATGTGACGTTTTAAGAAATCAGGTAATATGGAATTTAGCCTGCGAATGAACGCTGCCGAAGAAATGTTCAAACCAAAAGGAAGTTTCCGAAATTGATAACAAACGCCGAAACAAAGAAAAGCTGTGTATTTTCTACATTCTGGATGAAGTTCGATCTGATAAAAGCTGGATCTGAGATCAATAGAAGACAACACTGTTACATCATTATAATTTTGAAGAAGTTCTTCCATTGTTTGACGCCTGTCTGTTTCAGGAATGATGACAGTATTGATTTGTCTCGAATCTAAAACAAGCCCGATAGATCTATTTTTCTTCTCAACAACATGTAATGGATTGTTGTATGAGCTTACTGCAGGCTCAATAATGCCCTCGTCGAGCATAGATTGTATTTCTTTTCTAACACGGTCCCAATAATGTGCTGGAATTACGGAGGGTCTAACATGAAATTTAGTATGCTCACGAACACGAAATTGGTATTTAAATCCCTTGATTGTTCCTGTTTTGTGAGTAAAAACTGTGGAATGTGCTTGTAAAATCTCAAAAATGTCCTGCCTATCAGTGTCATTACAGTTCTCAATTGTTTGAATTTTATTCTGAATTAACTCATTAGTTTCAAATATGCCGTCGATATCATCCCTGTCAGCACTTGCAGAGTGATTGTTAATGTCTAGTTCCGTCGAAAATTCCGAACTGTTGTCTAACAGAAGGTAAAGCCGATCAATTTCCTCGTCTTGGTTTGAGAGCCAATCTCCAAATTTCAAAGCTATTGGCTTACCTTCTTTCTCTAAACTTATTTCAGCATCGTGAAAGTTTAAGATTGCTTTGTATTCATTCAAAAAGTCTACTCCCAATATAATTTCCGTCGACAATAATGGAACAATAAGAAAGTTCATAGAAAAGCTGTGGCTTTGACAAAAGAATTCTTAGTTGCTTTGTTGGCGTACATCTACACTTTTCCCAACTACTGCACCTTGTAATTTAATCTTACGTAACGGAAGTGTGGGGCGATCGTTCCATTTGTTGCATTTGCTAAAGGCTGTTTCACTAATTACTGAAATGGAACTGCCAGAGTCAAGTACTGCCGTAAATTTTACAACATTTACTGTAATGTGAATCACAGGATATGCAATGTTGTTATGTTTTACGTCGTGTTCCTGGAGTAAGATGTCCCTAATGCCTTCCATTTTTACGTAATTACTAGCCACGGCAGATACGTCGTCAGCTTCATAAGTAGGTTTTGTGGCTGCCAGCGGTGTCAGTCATTGCCTATTGTCTCATTGTTGGTGCGCGTCGTTATTGGGATTTGGAGATCTAACTTCTACAAATTCACCTTGTCGAGAGGGCCCTGCCCTGTTTCAATCTCACCAGTTTTGATGAAATACAGGTCTGTCGTTTTGTCGGTAGTTTACATAGTTTCTTTTTTGTCGGTCATGTGGTGGAGAATTTTTCCCAGAATCGTAACTGCGCGGTGGACCATTGCGACTGACGTTATTCTGTCTCTCTTGATAATAATTAGTTTGGTTCCCATATTGTCTGTTTCTCTGACTTTCTCTGTGATAGTCATTACCGCGGAGAGGTGACCTTTCCCTGTAATTATTACTACTCTGCCAACGGTTGTCATACGGGTGGTGTCTGTTTTGGTCACGATTTACTTTGTAAGAATAGCCTTGTTGTGTCCAGTTATTATTTCTTTCATCTTGGAATTGTGACGGATGTGACCTGTATTTGTTGTGTTCTTGTTTTCGCATCCCGCGATTGTCAGTGTCAATTTCCAGTTTTTGTAACAGTCCCTGAAAAGCTTCAATGTCGTCTTTGCAACGTCCTGCCAAAATAATATGTCGTAAATGTTCAGGCAATTTGATTAAGCAAATGCGGATGAGTTCTGAGAGGCTGTATGGGTTTGACAGGTACTGATTCTTGTGCAAAATATTTCACAAGACTGGAAAATTCAGATTGTTGGAAATGTTTCATCATTATGATGCTATGTTTTACTCGGTCTTGTGTAGCTTGAGAACAATATGCTGAGAGGAAGGCATGATAAAATTCTCCTTCACTGTGACAATCGTGAATGACCGATCCCATTCTTACAGCTGGTTCATTCTCTAAATAGCCACGCATAAATTCTAATGTGTGCTCTAATGACCAGTTAGGAGGAAAACAATGAGAAAATTGATGAAGCCATGCTTGTGGATGAATGTCGTTGCCGGAATTCTTAAATGTTTTGACTTTACGTGTAGTAATAAACAGCTTATAGTCAAAATCATCATGTCGGCGAGTCGCATATCGGTCATTGTTACAGCGTTTCGGCGGTTCCATCTCAAAATTCAGTGTACCTTGCCAATTACTTCCATAATTTCCGAAGTGCCCTGTGTTATTATTTTGTGGCTGTTCCGTATTTCTATGTCCCTCTCCCCGTATTGGAGCGCGAGTGTCCTTTGAAATATGTAATTCTTGTATTACTTGTGCCAACTGATCTTGTACTTCGCGAATTTCTCTTTTGTACTGTGTATTGATTTGATTCTGATTTTGTTTGAATTCTCTAATTTGTTCATACTCTTCTGTACCGTTAAAGACTACCGGTCTTGTGTCATTCAGATTATCATCTACCTTCGTAGATAAATTATTTAGCTGATCCTAAAGTTCGACTACTTTCTCTGATAATGAACTAATTTCCTACATGTGTCTTTCTGAATCAATTTTCAGAGTATCTACTGTGTCCTTTAAGTTTTCCTGAGTGTTTGCAAGTAGCGTAACCGAATCGGTAGATGCAACTGAGTCAGTTTTAGCCCGCAAGGTCTCGTGATTTTCATGATCAATAGTTTGCAGTTCTTTTATGGCTGCTTCGTGATTCTGTAATGCATTTTCATGCGGCGAAAAAATAGGTTGAAAATGCTTACAAATTTGTGTTTTTACATCATTACAGACTTTTTGACATTTCTATTCGATGTTATGTAACTCAGTAGTTAAATCTTCACGTGTTTGTTCAAGCGTGGTGTCTAACTTTTGATGATTTTGTTCCACTGTGTCTAACGTTTGAAGATTTTGTGCCAGCGTGTCTAACTTTTGAAGATTTTGTTCCATTGTGTCTAACTTTTGAAGTTTTTGTCCCATTTGTTGCATTAATTGTAATAACAATGCACTGGTGTCTGGAACATGTTCCGCAATGCTATTCGGCAGTGCATTTGAACCGGCAATATTCGCATTTTGGAAAGTAGAAAATGTGTCTTGACTTATTTGAGAAAACGGCGAGGACGCAAAACCTGAATCTACAGAATATGCAAAATTGTGTCCTGTCATTTCGGAATCCTGAGGCGAACTGTTGCCTACCGATCGATCGATAATGCTTCCCTGTTCACTAATTGTTTCACTGTCGACACCATTATTTGCAGCCCGCTCCATTTCCCTATGCACAATGACCAAATTACTACTTTGAATGTCTGTTAATTCACTACACAATGGTGCTGATAAGCTACGCTCGTCGTCACTATTATTTCTCAGTTTACTTTGGATCCTAGTGTTACGGGTTTCACACGGCATTATTGTCACAATATTTCACACGATAACACACAGAAGCACAATTTGAAGAGCAAAATAAGAAAACACATTAACATAGCACTGAAAATAATATCTAGTTAATTGCAAGCGCAGCTTCGAAATACTTGGTGCAAATCTACATGCATGCCACAACTGTTTTACTGTACAACAATGAAAAACTACAACTACAAAGGAAATTCTCTCTATAATTACGCGCTAGCAATAAACAATAGCTACACTAATTAAAGAAACTACAAGAAAAACTCAGAAGATTCCAGTGAGGTATCCTCGGCTAAGGGTCGACTTATGCAATGTCCCTTAGAAAAATTAATGAATTACTGTGCTGATTGACCTCTTACATTATTTGATTTTCAAACAGCTGAGCAGAACTGAACGTACTCTGATATTTCGCTGTTTACCTATTCTGATCAACACTAAACTGACAGCCAATAGCTTTAGCGCAACGCAATCTGACTTTCAATAATCCCTACAAGAGAATGGCCCTGACTAACATTAACCTATACGTTTCACATATCACTTACCCCACAAAAATCATCGTTACTCCAACTACTACAATACAGCAATATAGCAGTTCATGACATCCAGTCTTACAAATTTATTGTCTCTGATGGACACACGTCCAGATCATCCACTCTCAAAACTCCGCCATCTCTCTTCCCACATCCACCACTGCTGGCAGCTCACCTCCAACTGCGCAAAGCTAAGCGCTGTTAACAGCCAACTGCCCAACACTACAATAGCAAACAACAATGCAAAGCAGCCACAGACTGCACAAAGCACAGCGAGTGATTTTCATACAGAGCGCTACGTGGCGGTGTCGTTACCAATATAAGAACCTAAACAGCCTACTTACAAAATGACCTTGTGGATAATATCGGAAGTTCACTGAGCCTTTTTGCGGATGATGCTGTAGTATATCGAGAGGTTGTAAAAATAGAAAATTGTATTGAAATGCAGGGGGATCTGCAAAGAATTGACGCATGGTGCAGGGAATGGCAATTGAATCTCAATGTAGACAAGTGTGATGTACTGCGAATGCATAGAAAGAAAGATCCTTTCTCATTTAGCTACAATATCGTAGGTCAGGAACTGGAAGCAGTTAATTCCATAAATTATCTCCGAGATAGCATTAGGAGTGATTTAAAATGGAATGATCATATAAAGTTGATCGTCGGTAAAGCAGATGCCAGACTCATTTTCATTGGAAGACTCCTAAGGAAATGCAATCCGAAAACAAAGGACGTAGGTTACAGTACACTTGTTGGCCCACTGCTTGAATATTGCTCACCAGTGTGGGATCCGTACCAGATAGGGTTAATAGAAGAGATAGAGAAGATCCAATGGAGAGCAGCGTGCGTCGTTACAGGATCATTTAGTAATCGCGAAAGCGTTACGGAGATGATAGATAAACTCCAGTGGAAGACTCTGCAGGAGAGACGCTCAATAGCTCGGTATGGGCTTTTGGTGAAGTTTCGAGAACATACCTTCACCGAGGAGTCAAGCAGTATATTGCTCACTCCTGCGTATATCTCGCGAAGAGACCATGAGGATAAAACCAGAGAGATTAGAGCCCACACGCAGGCATACCGACAATCCTTCTTTCCACGAACAATACTAGACTGGAACAGAAGGGAGAACCGATAGAGGTACTCAAAGTACCCTCCGCCACACACCGTCAGGTGGCTTGCGGAGTGTGGATGTAGATGTAGATGTAGAAAAAGGTATGGATTATTTTCTTTCCCATTTCCCCCAGAAAGCCTTTTTCTAGCGGTGCTTACTGAGTCGATGTCATTCAGCTGTGTAAGGACAGTTCAGGTTTTATGTTGCAAACGGGTAAAATCCTACAACATTTCCATCGACCATTTCACACAGTATTGAATTTAGCAGTTTCACCATCGTTAGCTCAATGTTGACATCAGAACGTTGCATACGTGTCGTTTGTATGCGACTTCTTCAAAATCCTACCCCAGTGTCACGTAACTGATATTGTAAGACTGCAGTTAACATGTGCTGAAAATATCTAATTACAGTTGCTGCGGGTACTGTTGTGTTTCATTGCAGCCGCTTATGCAAACATGTAAGCACATGCATTAGGAATGCAGTTATAGATGCTGTGTTGTGCGCGCCTTGCAGCTCTTTGGTGGCTCAAGAGTTATTCACAACAGCGTGTAAGCAATGGCTATGCAAATTTAAAAGCTATGATTTCAACTAAACACTTCAGGATAACAATTACAAACGACTAAAATTAAACCAACGCAAAGAAAATGGCGTAGGAAAAGCGAACCAAAGATCCCATTTTATTGGTGGAACAATTAGAAGGTGCAACAGATCTGCTAAAGACACTGCCTACTCTACACTTGTCTGTTCCTTTTGGTTTGGGCTCCTTACCAGATGGCATTTGAGCCATCCACACATTAGAATCGATTCATGCCGCTCATCAATTATCTCTGCTCGTCGTGTCTTAAGGACGAAGTCTCCGACGTCCCGCAAGAGAGAGCGTAGTTTGACGCAGAATAAATTTAACTGCAAGCCCGCTCCCTCCTGCTTGGACTGTCTTCCAGTTGTTCCGCATAGTGACTGCGGTTGTTCACCGCGGACGCTGGTCTGGTTCCTCATGGATGGCTGTGAAAAGTGTGCCTACCATACCTAAAGGAGTACTGCTTCCCTCTACCTTCATGGTCACAGGTTTGCATTTTCAGAGTCGGTAAATTTCCTGTTTCTACTGCTTTGATTTGTAGATGCTGAGCTGTCAGTATTTTTTAAACGACCAAGAGTTGGACTAGGAAGAAAATCGAAGGGGTTGTTCTCACATAAATATTTATTTTTTAAACTACCACTATTATGACTAAGTCACCTAGAAGGGCCCTATACTTACAATGGCGGAAAAAGAATCGAAACACCAAGAAATAATTAATGCAGAATTATGAAATTTCTAGAATAAATTTGCCTAGGTAACATATTTAAGTGATTAGCACTGCAAGATCGCAGGTTAATGGAAGCGCGAGGTAGACCACTGCAATGTAAAATCCTGGTACAATCGGTGTAGCCGCCCGAACGTTAAATACCGCAAGCAAGAAAACGTGCATTTATTGTGTTGTAGAGGTGCCGGATGTCAGTTTGTGGCATGGAGTGCCATGCCTGTTTCACTTAGTCGGTCAATACAGGGACAGTTAGTGCTGGTTGTGGATGATGATGGAGCTATCCTCCGATCGGAGACATATATGGTGATCCAGCAGGTGAAGACAACGTGTCGACTCTGTAGAGCTTCTTGAGTTACAACAGTGGTATGTGGGAGAGCGTTATCAAGTTGGAAAATCCCCCTCCTGGAATGCTGTTCATGAATGGCAGCACAATAGGTCGAATCACCAGACTGACATACAAATTTGCAGTCAGAGTGCTTGGGACAACCAGGAGAGTGCTCCTACTGTCCTACGAAATCACACTCCAGACCACAACTGCAGGCGTACCGCCAATGTGTCGAGCACGAAGACAGGATTGCAGGATTGTTACAGACCCTCAACTGGCCTCACTCTAAACAACACACGGCCATCACTGGCACCGAGGCAGAACCAGTTTTCATCGCTAAACATAACAGACTTTCATCCCGCCCTCCAACGAGCTCTCGCTTGACACCTCTGGAGTCGGTGGGATGCACGCTATAGGGTGTCTAGTGACCCTGAAGTAGCACTGTGGCGCCAACTGCCGCTAAAACTGCAGATGCAGATTCAGTACGTTGCCCCAGAGCCATATGCCGAACACGATGGCCTTCCCTCTCGGTGGTGTCATGTGGCCGTTCGGAGCCCAATCTTCTTACGACCGTAGATTCTCGCGACCAAAGCTGCCAGCAGTTATATACAGTGGCTGCATTCCTGCCAATCTTTCTGCAGCATCACAGAAGGAGCATTAAGCTCCTCATAGCCAGATTTTACGACCTCGTTTAAAGTCAGTGATGTGTTGATAGAGTCGAGTTTGTCGCCTTAGAGGTATTCTTGACCAGCATGAACACTCCACGTCCAATTTTAAGAGTAACTGACGGCTAACGACCGTTCAGCATGTATTTAAAGCAGTCCTGATTTGCATCCCGATGGTGGTGATAGTAGTGCCATTCTTATGCGATTGGTGCGAATTCTGAATAGACACCGTCTTTCAAATGTAGAAACACGGCTACCAACTTCCTTTTATGTCTCTCAATTGCTTTTTAGTGCCACGATTTTGTTTCGTCAGTGTCACTTGCTGGATATGTGGTTGAGTTTTACCCTGTGCTTGTTTTAGAGTACTTAATCCGAAGGACTGACTTTGTCGGGACAAAGCTCAAGCTGGTCACCTAATGCCTATACCTGACTAAATATATTATGTTCGTACTGATATCCTGTAAGCTAGCGTCGGTGGTGTGACCTCTGGTGTCCGCAGCTCGTGGTCGTGCGGTAGTGTTTTCGCTTCCCACGCCCGGGTTCCCGGGTTCGATTCCGGCGGGGTCAGGGATTTTCTCTGTCTCGTGATGACTGGGTGTTGTGTGATGTCCTTAGGTTAGTTAGGTTTAAGTAGTTATAAGTTATAGGGGACTGATGACCATAGATGTTAAGTCCCGTAGTGCTCAGAACAATTTGAACCATTTTTTTGACCTGTGGTGTTGTGAGTTCTCCTTGGCGTGTCGCAAGTGTTATTCAGACCTTTGATTAGAGAATATGACGAAAGCTTTTGAGAAGCACATTTCGAAATAATATTGAGATGATTGCCTTGCGCACTGCGTTTAGTTTTGTTTTAAATGAGGTTTACAGGATTATCGGGTTTTGATACCACCATCACTAGCTCAGGATGGTTTTCATGTGGTAACATCGTCTGCTAAATGTCGGTCTTTCATCGTCTTAACACGTGTTCTACAAAGCGCGCGCTGCGATCATTCTAAACTTTAAGTGACTTAAATGGAGATTATCTTTTAAATTACATTACGTTTTTGCTCCAAATTGTTCAAATGGCTCTAAGCACTATGGGACTTAGCATCTGAGGTCATCAGTCCCCTAGACTTAGAACTTCTTAAACCTAACTAACCTAAGGACACCACACACATCCATGCCCGAGGCAGGATTCGAACCTGCGACCGTAGCAGCAGCGCGGTTCCGAACTAAAGCGCCTAGAACCGCTGTGTATATTCCATGTAGAATATTATGTTTATTGTGTGACTTTGAGGTACTGTACAGAAAGCCCTTATATTCAGTTTCAGTGTATGAGCATAGCCACCATGGCTGATTTGCGTATTTAATTCTTTATTCAATTATAGTAAAAGATTTGCCACATTGCATGGCACCATAGAATAATTTCGAATGAAATCGCTCAACCATCTCATATAATCCGTAGAAATTTGTATTAGAAGGGATATGTTGCACTAGCTCTTCCCTTTGAACTTCGTAAGTGATTTCGAGAGCGTAAGGTAAGTTCGACGCTGATGTAGTTTATTAAAGATCTTCAGGCTGCGAAGACGAACGACTTGTACTTATTATTATTAGTAGAATTGCAGACTTTTATTGTTGTTGAGCACTAATGGACAGATATAAAGGCACGGTTTCAGAGCGCATAGACTCGTTGTGGGTGTTATTTGTCACGGTATGGCATAGGGAAACTAGGAGCTCACAATTCACGATTCATGTATAATATTCTGTAATGGATTACTAGTAAACGATTTTCCAGCTGTTGCAGTCATTTTTCGTAAGTTTTCTCTCACACTATTCAGCTTAGATAACATTGTCCTATAAAGCAGTTTTTTCTACTTGTGGGTATATTTCAGGATACAAACAATTATTTTACACTAGCATAAATACGCAAGTAAAAGTTCGCAAGATAGGGGGCAGCTTACAAATTTTCTTCTTAGAATGCAAAAATATGTTGTTGGCTCCCACCTGCATAGGGAGAAATGACAGACTGAATAAAAGAAGAGAATTTGGATCCCGCACGGAAAGATTTAGGTGTTGATTTTTTCCAGGTGCTATGCCGGAGTGGAACAGCTGAGAAACATTCTAAAACTGGTTCTATGAACCGTCTTCAAAGTACTTAAGTCATGTATATTTAGATCTTTATTGTAAACAGGTACCTTTTCTTATTTTTTTAATTACCGGCAGTCCAACATAAATTTCCTGGTAGGCGTAATTTACTGACATTCAGTCATTTCGTTATCAGAAGTGACTGAATTCCAGAATTAATGTGTGCATTGTATATACTCAGATTCTAGCAAATATCTTCCCGGGGTAATTAGAATCTGAAACAACCTGTTTCATAGCTTTTTAAGTAGAAAAAGCCGTACCAAATTCAAATTGAGCATACATTAATCAGGAAACCATGAGAAGCAGAACAGTGCAAACGATGGAAGTTTTCATCAGAAAGAGAAATAGGAATGTCCTAGTGGTAAACATTCGACTAGAATACAATAAGAAGGCTCCTAAATAAATGAAAAAAAGACGGACAGAAAGTAAAGAACGAGGAAACATTTCGATTACGCTGATGGAAAGAACAAACCAAAAAGACCAGAAAGACGCCTGATGGATTTGGAAATCCGAGATAAGCATGACACATGCTACGCATTCATGAAATGACTAATTTGACAATGACTGCATGAAACAAAAAGGAAAAAAAAACATCGAAGATGAATGTTGATATACAAGTATGTAACAGTGACTATGGTGATTGCTTGCTGGGAAATGATACAGGACGGAATGAAACCCTACTAAAAAGTACATAATAAACTGCTACATTCTTGAGTTAGTCCTACTCACAATAGCCATTTTTCTGTCGTTTTTAGACGTGAGAAGGGAGAACCATAAAATCAGTAATCTGAGAAGAAAGAAGTTAGTTTGACCCCAAACGGTATAGTTCATATCTTTCGTTTTATGTCCTTTTCTTCTGTCCGTAAGAGCTGCGTTATCTCGCAGGAACAAAACTGAAGCGAGAAATGCGAATGGAGTTCCAAATAGTTTACGCGAATGCTTCTTGTAATCGTCTACTTCTTGAAACTTTCTCAAGAGGTATTCACTAGGGAAAGATTTCTTATCTCCAAGAAGTTGCATCTCTCGTGGCTAGAATGAGCTGTAATTCCGGGTCTTCGTGCAATGAAAACAAAGTTCCTATAATTCACAACTGATTTCAGATATTTCATATTACACTACAGAAACAGCATCTATGATTTATTTAATTAGTAACGAACGTCGTGCAAAAAACCGAAATACTTCCTTTTGACGTAACAGCGCTTATAGCTGGAAGACCATTTCTATTGCAATGTTCTACGGAAACGATATTTCTGTTTTCTTTTATGACGTCAAAGGCATGTCTGCGCCTCTAGAGTATCTCTTCGTTGCTAGGAACATACGGTCCTACCAGCTCATTTATTAACTCTTAACTGTGTGGACCTATCTAGGCACCTGCTATCGAGATACAGGAAGCAGCTGACCAGTGAAGCGAGGTCGCTTTCGTAACACAGAACGTAACAGCGAAGTAACCAGGTGGAATGAGAGGGCAGAGATATCTTGCCTACTTGGAAGGGTCATCAGGTTCACTCTCACGACGGGCAATGCATCTACTGCTGTAATAGCAGAGGAGAGCTGGTTCGTTAACTGAAATTATGGATGCACTGCTGCCTGCTGCAACGTCGCTCACTTCTGAGGGGAAAGTGGACAATCAGTTAAAGTGATGGTTGGAGAATGTTTTCCCACCTACTTCCTTGACTGGAGTAGACGGTACATACTTCATGATAGTGATACGAGTATTATGTCAACAACACCGTGCCTTTACAAGTATAAAATTTCGCAATAAAGGTCACTTCCAATTTAAAAGAGGAATCTTCTGCTACAGTGTACCAACAGTTCAGTAAAGAAGTCACAGCTTATTACAGTAGTTAAGAATTTCCATACATCTGAGATGCTCTCTGCAAGCTTTTCAGAATTTCCATTCGTTTGTCGTCCCGATAGTCGGCGTGTTCCTTTATGTATTAATGCAGAGTCTCGCGGTGGTAACATTGAATAAAATGTTCTCGGCTTTCCAACGGCGTCTATTGCTTAAAATAGACGAGCTTTCGGCCAAGCACTCCTTGGCCTTTGTCAAGTGGTACGACTGCCAATGGGCTGTTGGTGCGCCCTTATATGCGCTAGCTGCCGGCTGTGACGTCACTGGTGCCTGTGACATTGCCATATATGGGCATGTTTTGAGTCGGCGTTCGATGTGCCCTCTTCAACCGCGCGATCGCTGGATCCCACGCAGCGCTGAGCTGCAAGCCACCGTCTCTATTCAGGGTGTTTGCGGTGATTTTTATTTCAATAGTTTCCTTTATTAAATTTGTCCGAGGTGGAAAAAGATATTGCATTGCATTTGCTCGACGTCCTTGTACATCGAAAACGAAGTGGGTGCCTCGGCCACAGCGTCTACAGAAAACCCACCCACACAGTCCTGTACCTGCTCGCCAGCGGCCATCATCATCCAACACAGAAGCGCACAGTATTACAAACATTGGTGCATCGTGCAAGTGTAATATCAGACGACGATAACCTGCCCCATGAACTGAGCCACCTACGCAAGGTTTTCAGGAATAACGGCTACAGTGCCCATCAAGTGAAAGAACTGATTTCCGGGAAATATCAGAATAAGACCACTGACGAAGAGCAGGAAAAGAAACTTGCTTTGCTGCCATTCCGTGGCTCTGTGTCGGGCAAGATAAGCCGCCTGTTGAAAATAGACAAGATCAAATGAGTCTTCAGGCCTCCAACGAAAATCCGTCAATTACTGAGATCAGTTAAAGACGCAGTAGGTCTCAGAACACCTGGAGTCTACGAAATTCCTTGTGAGTGTCGCCAGAAGTACATCGGACAAACAGTGCACACTGAGGAACAACGCAGGAAAGAACATGAGAGGTATTATCGCCTACGCTATCCAGAGAAATCTGCGTTAGCTGAGCATGCGTTAAAAAACGGTCACCACATAAAATTTTACGATACCTCTGTCGTGGCTCGCACTAACGGCTTCTGGGACAGTCAATAAAGGAAGCTATTGGAATAAAAATTACCGGAAACACCCTGAATAGGGACGGTGGCTTGCAGCTCAGCGGTGCGTGGGACCCAGCGATCGTGCAGTTGAAGAAGGAACATAGAACGCCGACTCAAAACATGCCATATATGGCAATGGCACAGGCACCAGTGACGTCACAGCCGGCAGTTAGCGTATATAAGGGCGCACCAACAGCACCAACACGGCAGTCATACCACTTGACAATGGCCAAGGAGTGCTTGGCCGAAAGGTATTGTAGTTTTAAGCAATTGACGCGGTTGGAAACTCGAGAACATTTTGATCCTACATGGTTTCAAAGGGTCTTACACGGTCGCATCCAATATATAACTTGCCGTTTTGAGCCATGCTAGGTTTGTATGAAACTATACGTCTTCCAGTTGCATTCCAGACACGGTGAATGAGCGCCAAGTAAGGGGGCCGGCCAGGAGTTTGTGATGTGAATAGTACAGAGCCTCGTATTATCCTACAGGAAATTCCATTTGGTACCTTGGTCATGAAGGGTACGACAACAGGGTGTATAATGTTTCGTTGCATATGGACAAGCACTTAGCATCCACTTGAGAACTTTAGCATCAGTCCGTTGCCCAGCCGTTCCCTACACCATGATTGCACGAGTTGAGGAGGGACGAATTTCAAGCATTTCTGCTTCCTGTAATCTTTCACCAGGTCGTCTAAGGACTCGACAGTGTCATTCTCATCGCCATAAGAGCCCAGTTCAGTGCTTAACACCAGACAGTTGACTCTGTCCCTAACGCTCTCTGGCGACTCTCTACCTGTTACCTCTGTCCGGATCTTAGCTGCAATATTTGTCCTGGTGTTATCCTTCGTGTAGAAACCTTGTCTATTTTTCTCGTCGCGCCATTGTACTATATGTCTGTGTAACCTGTCGGTATGGCACACCCGTGTCCCTCATGCCAATTATTCGACGGAAATATGGCGGTAGGCTGTACGTGAACTCCTTTTGGGCATGCTGTATTATGACCTCCACTTGGAAATTCCAGTAAGGCTAGAAACATCCAGTAACCGTCATCTGCTCCCGCCCTTCTTCATCAGCAGGAATGACATTTTCTTGTGCTGAAAATAAGTTAACAAAAGGATGAAATTTTGATGACCATATCCCACAAGTATAGAGATATAGAGCATCCATATGGTAGCGGTCGGTCAGGTTGCCAATCGTATACCATGCTATAACGTTATTGTACTAGGGTGTGATGAGAAGTAAGGTTTTTCCTTCTGTTTTCATTGTCGGTTGAGTTATTACATGTCATGCATGCTATTCGCTTCGGTGATGCAAGTTGCAACAGTCTACAGCTAGAGGGCCGCGAATTGTAGTGTGTAACATGATGGAGTATGACGTAGCTATGTCGGTGCGCGAGAAACAGTGTGCTGTAATGGAGTTTCACATTAGAAGAGTTCGTCCACACGTGAAACGCCCTCTCCTTTACCATGACAATGCCAGAACACGAGCGCTACGACATCTTCAACAATGCAATGCCTCAGGTTCACTGACGTCGATCATCGTCCATACAGTCCAGCCTTGTCCCCTCCCGATTTACATCTGTTGCCAAAGCTTAAAGAACACCCTCGAGGACTCCATTGTGATAGTGATGAAGCGGTTCAGCAGTGGGGAGGTTGTGGCTCCATTAACAAAGTCAAAGCGGCGCCGAGTGGGCGAGCGGTTTCACGCGCCATGTCACGGATTGCATGGCCACTCCCGCCGGAGGTTCGAGTCCTCCCTCGGGCATGGATGTGTGTCATGTCCTTACATTAGTTAGATTTAAGTAGTTCTAAGTTCTACAGGACTGATGACCTCAGATGTTAAGTCCCATAGTGCTCAAAGCCATTTGAACCAACTGTACTACAAAATAAATGATTTGCTGTTTTGCAATGTAATAGTGACAAAGTACAATGAAAAAGACTTCACTTACATCAGCTGAACTGCATGGTTATCACTTATTTTATTAGCTGTTTTGAAATTTTAATTATTTGTGAAAAATAGACGAGATAAAGTGTGTTAATCCCTTTTCCATGTAGATAATACGTAACACAGTAGATAAGCATAGGAATATACAAGTATTATTTGTCTATATACTGATAATAAAAAACAAAACTGTCGTGTCTACCTTTTGGAACACGATAATCTCCAAAACTACTATACAAATGCTCATGTGTTTTTTACAGATAATTTGAGTGTAACTTGGGACAATGTACATGCCCTATTTCATCAAAATCGAAACACGGGGAAAAGATATCGTAATTTAAAGTTACATCTAAAATCGCCTGCTCAGCTTAATACACTTCTGGCCATTAAAATTGCTACACCAAGAAGAAATGAAGATGATAATGGGTATTCATTGGATAAGTATATTATACAAGAACTGGCACATGATTACATTTTCACGCAATTTGGGTGCATAGATCCTGAGAAATCAGTACCCAGAACAACCACCTCTGGCCGTAATAACGGCCTTGATACGCCTGGGCATTGAGTCAAACAGGGCTTTGATGGCGTGTACGGGTGCAGCTGCCCATACAGTTTCAACACGATACCACAGTTCATCAAGAGTAGTGACTGGCGTATTGTGAAGAGCCAATTGCTCGGCCACCATTGACCAGACGTTTTCAATTGGTGAGAGATCTGGAGAATGTGCTGGCCAGGGCAGCAGTCGAACAATTTCTGTATCCAGAAAGGCCCGTACAGGACCTGCAACATGCGGTCGTGCATTATCCTGCTATAATGTAGGGTTTCGCAGGGATCGAATGAAGGGTAGTGCCACGGGTCGTAACACATCTGAAATGTAACGTCCACTGTTCAAAGTGCCGTTAATGCGAACAAGAGGTGACCGAGACGTGTAACCAATGGCACCCCATACCATCACGCCAGGTGATATGCCAGTATGGCGATGACGAATACACGCTTCCAATGTGCGTTCATCTCGATGTCGCCAAATACCGATGATATCATCATGATGCTGTAAACAGAACCTGGATTCATCCGAAAAATAGACGTTTTGCCATTCGTGCACCCAGGTTCGTCGTTGAGTACACCATCGCAGGCGCTCCTGTCTGTGATGCAGCGTCAAGGATAACCGTGGCCATGGTCTCCGAGCTGATAGTCCATGCTGCTGCAAACGTCGTCGAACTGTTCGTGCATATGGTTGTTGTCTTTCAAACGTCCTCATCTGTTGACTCAGGGATCGAGGCGTGGCTGCACGATCCGTTACAGCCATGCGGATAAGATGCCTGTTATCTCGAGTGCTACTGATACTAGGCCGTTGGGATCCAGCACGGCGTTCCATATTACCCTCCTGACTCCACCGATTCCATATTCTGCTAACAGTCATTGGATCTCGACCAAAGCGAGCAGCAATGTCGCGATACGACAAACTGCAATCACGATAGGCTACAATGCGACTTTTATCAAAGTCGGAAACGTGATGGTACGCTTCACCAGGCAACGCCGGTCAACTGCTGTTTGTATATGAGAAATCGGTTGAAAACGTTCGTCACGTCATCACATTGTAGGTGTCGCCACCGGCGCCAACCTTGTGTGAATGCTCTGAAAAGCTAATCATTTGCATATCACAGCAGCTTCTTCCTATAGGTTAAATTTCGCGTCTGTAGCACGTCATCTTCGTGGTGCAGTAATTTTAATGGCCAATAGTGTAGTCAATGGCTCTGTTGGTTTCGTAGTGCATGAAAGAACCGATAGATGGCGCTGATAATATTTTAACTTATAATCAGTGAAATATGTATTTCAAGAAGTTTACTTCAAGGATAGAATGAAGCGCCACAATATTTTCTAGCGAATACGAAGTAACAGCGAATTTTAGTGACTAGGTTATAGGGATTTACCGATTTTTTGCCTTGCCTACTAAAAACTTAATACTTCTTTCAATAGGTTTTATTTATAGTTCACTTATTTCCCAGAAAAGTTATTTTTACTTCAGTGCCGGAAGTATTTTCAGAAGTTTACGACAGTGACAGAATTAAGCACCATAATCTCATCTTTACGAATACAAACTAACATTGAATTTACTTGGCTGTAGTAGTAATATTTATTGATTTCGTTTTGTGTCCTAAAAGCGTATCGACATTACTTTGCTTCTTTCGATAGGTTTTATTTACATTCTTTGCTATGAAAAGCGAATTTAAGTTTGATTTGTGATTTAGGTGCCTACTCATTATATATTTATTTGGTTTTTTCGAGTGAAAACGGCAATAAAATAATTTTTCTGAATACATCATAACGGCTAAAACACTGAGGTAATTGTGATCGAGAGCGTCATACAATATACGCTCCTCAGAACTCTTGACTCAGAGGCTTAAAATTACTTGTCTTCAGTGCAGTATCACAGAAGCAGAAATTTCGGCGGGAATTGGCGCAGACGGACGAGTTTTTCTACCCCAAATCTCGCTTAAACCGAATAATTTACAATGTTAAACGTGTACAATTCCCCGTGAGCTTATGCCATGGCCATGGACAAAGCACAAGGCCAGATCTGTGTGTTGCAGGCGTAGACCTTACTGTTTGCTCCTCTTAACTTAGCCACCACTACATTGCTCTCTCCCTTGTTGGAGAAGCAAACAAGCTCTTGGTTCATGTCCTTAGTCGTTTCAAACGAAGTTTTATAAGTAAAAAATAAATCTCACGCTTACGAAATCCGGAGCACAGCTATAAATAACACCCGGGCAGTGCTGGATTTCTCAGCTAATTGGAACGTAAAAAAGGAAGTTACCCACATTCTCATCGAGCCATTATTCTCTGAACATTTCCGATACAGTTTTAAGTACAGCGCATCGGATAGTACAGTTGACTTGATGGTGCACAAAAAAGCCGTACTTATTCAAGAAGAAAGGTATCGTGAAGTGTGATTACAAATAGTTTCATCAGGTGAAGAAATTGTACGTCGCAGAAGTTAAACATCTGCATAACCAGGGTCAAATCTCCCTGAACATAAACCTGCGAAAAGAAAGAGATGTTATACTGTATGCTGAAGACTCCAAGAGTAGTATTTTTTCTTAAACAATTTTATAATCGTTGTTGCTATTGTAAGAGTGCGGAAACTCAGTGGTCCTGATATCACAGGACGTAACAAAACATTACAGTTCGAGACTGTAGTAGTTTGGAAACGAATAACCACACAGAGGGAACAAACCGTAACATTCCGCGACGAATACGAAAGGCTATTCCTCTGATAACAGCGACTGTCTTTTCGGTAATGAGCTAACGGTGTTTGGCAGTCTTATCCCTGTGGCAAAGATGGCACTAACACTTGGGTTTCTCTCAAGTCCATTAAATTCCATTCCACCATCCTGATCATTCAGGTGAAGGCCCGTAGCCTTCCTTTATTTAGATTATACGCATTGTGGCCAGCAGAACTGCTTTGCACCGGACTGTAATCGCTTTCGCAAGTCTTCTGAATTCCAGCCCTAGAGATAGTCCGCAGGAAATTTTCCTTGAGAAATTGTTGTTGTTGTTGTTGTCTTCAGTCCTGAGACTGGTTTGATGCAGCTCTCCATGCTACTCTATCCTGTGCAAGCTGCTTCATCTCCCAGTACCTACTGCAACCTACATCCTTCTGAATCTGCTTAGTGTACTCATCTCTCGGTCTCCCTCTACGATTTTTACCCTCCACGCTGCCCTCCAATGCTAAATTTGTGATCCCTTGATGCCTCAAAACATGTCCTACCAACCGATCCCTTCTTCTAGTCAAGTTGTGCCACAAACTTCTCTTCTCCCCAATCCTATTCAATACCTCCTCATTAGTTACGTGATCTATCCACCTTATCTTCAGTATTCTTCTGTAGCACGACATTTCGAAAGCTTCTATTCTCTTCTTGTCCAAACTAGTTATCGTCCATGTTTCACTTCCATACATGGCTACACTCCAAACAAATACTTTCAGAAACGACTTCCTGATACATAAATCTATATTAGATGTTAACAAATTTCTCTTCTTCAGAAACGCTTTCCTTGCCATTGCCAGTCTACATTTTATATCCTCTCTACTTCGACCATCATCAGTTATTTTACTTCCTAAATAGCAAAACTCCTTTACTACTTTAAGTGTCTCATTTCCTAATCTAATTCCCTCAGCATCACCCGATTTAATTTGACTACATTCCATTATCCTCGTTTTGCTTTTGTTAATGTTCACCTTATATCCTCCTTTCAAGACACTGTCCATTCCGTTCAACTGCTCTTCCAAGTCCTTTGCCGTCTCTGACAGAATTACAATGTCATCGGCGAACCTCAAAGTTTTTACTTCGGCTCCATGAATTTTAATACCTACTCCAAATTTTTCTTTTGTTTCCTTTACTGCTTGCTCAATATACAGATTGAATAACATCGGGGAGAGGCTACAACCCTGTCTCACTCCTTTCCCAACCACTGCTTCCCTTTCATGCCCCTCGACTCTTATTACTGCCATCTGGTTTGAGAAATAAGCTCCGATAAAGATTGCATGCACCATTCAGTACTGCATTCAGTACACTCTGCTAGTAATTTCGTGAAGATGTGTAGTACAACAATGCACTTATGGATGCATATATGTCGTTGTTCACTAATTTATAAACCTAAAATTGAAGTAAACAAAATATGATAGTTATTCGGAATGTTGGCACCTTGAGAAAAGACTGCTCCTTTTTATGTCATATTACATTACTTTTTTTCTTGCCTACTAAAAATTTAATACTTCTTTCAGCAGGTTTTATTTATAGTTCACGTATTTCCCAAAATAAGTTTATTGTTATCAGTATAGAATAGAGTATCACTGCCTCTGGTACAGGTAATTTTCAATTAGCAAGAGCTTGTGAGGCAACGATGGCTAATTTTACTCGTTTGAAGGTAACCGCTGTTGAACCCTAGACGTGGCCGGTCGTGCTTGGGGATTAGTGAGGGCGTATACTATCGCATCAAAATAGGACGATATATTTTTCATAACCTGTTGTAATAATTATGACGTATGAACGATAGAGCTATGTCCGTTTAACGTGCATATGTGTTAATAAGGAATTAGCAGTAAGTCTTGTACCAAATGTTGAACAGAGTGCTCTAAAATGCTGCTCCACGAGACGAATTTGCGAGGAATAAGTAATTTGCTCATACAGCGATTACAACTTGAAAGTGTACCTTGAATCAGAACAGAGCCAACTAGAATCAGATTACGATTATTTTGATTGTTGATCAAAAGTGCAGTAAACGACGGTAATGGGGCTGTTAGCATGCAGGAGTAACTAGCTCGTCGTATGAAATGCACAAAAACAGTGTGCACAGTGCAATCAGGAACGAACGTTTTAAGTATTCAGCGACTTATAAGACTTGTGAAGTGTGAAATGAATTCCCAGTTGCGAATATGGACAATCATCAGCTGTATAATGGAATGAAGACAATGAAAATATGTACGGTACCGGCTCTCGAACTCGAGTTTCCCGCTAATTGCAAATCGATCGCCTTACCATTTCTTTTTTAAATTTTGTTCAGTATTGTTCGTTTCGTTTAGTCTGGGCGGATGTCACATGACATCCGTTCAAGTTGATCTTGATTCCTTTACCCAGTTTTTTTATTACAGAGGGAAAACGCTTTTTTTTCTGTAGACATCATTTTGTTCTATATTGTTCGTTGAGTTTGTTCATGGCGGACGTCCAATTACACACGTTCAGGGTGTTCTTCCAACCATTAACTCTTTTTTTTTATTACGAGGATAGTTAAACCCTCTGACCGAACACGCTGAGCTACCGTGTCGGCTACTATTTGACTATCTGAACAAGACTCAGAGCCATTCCCAAACTTCCATATGTCATCAACCATATGTCTGCGACCTGTGCTCGTTCATCCATTATGTATCGTCCTGCACAAGGGAAACGTTTTACTTGAAAATAGCTTGGCCGGATGTTGACGGAATAATACGATATTGCACGCATGTCCGAAGGAACATTGTATCGTAATTCGGACTAACACAAGCACTGCAGTATCGTGCTTATGAAATATACAAGTTACAGATACATCGACGTGGTGTTGTCAGTATCATCAGAGCAACATTTAAGAACGTTGGAGTACAGTGGTTGGAGTTGAGAGAACAGATAGCCCTATTTAAGACCTACAGAATAACATTCATCATTTGCCCGCCTGTTGTAATTAGGGCCAGTGCAATATAGTGTTAGACAGTGCACAAGCCGTATGATAAATAATTTGACCACTCACAAATAGTGTATTTCGCAGTTACAGAAATACACTTACACTTATGAACCGAAAACAGTTCGCAATGTATCATACAGATGAATGTATCTTTTGCTATTTTCATTACTCTTTTTGATTTACTGTGACAAAAAATTTGGATATCTATAAATTTAACAGTCTTTTACCAAGATGATAATACGTACTGTTTATTGAGGGAAACAACTATGAATATAAAAACTGATTTACACATGACTACACTTGACGAGCCAACGGCCTTGCCACAACGGTAACTCCGGTTCCCGTCAGATCAGCGATGTTAAGCGTTGTCGCGCTGGGCTAGCACTTGGATGGGTGACCATCCGGTCTGCCGAGCACTGTTCGCAAGCGGGGTGCAAGCAGCCCGTGTGAGGCAAACCGAGGAGCTACTTGATCGAGAAGCAGCGGCTCCGGTAACGGCCGGGAGAGCTGTGTGCTGACCACATGCACCTCCATATCCGCCTCCAGTGATGCCTGTGAGCTGAGGATGACACGGCGGCCGGTCGGTACCGTTGGGCCTGCATGGCCTGTTCGGACGGAGTTAAGTTACACTTCACGACGTTCGGTCCTGTTGAAGCAGCGATACTCTTGTCGTACTCTGGCGTGAGACTCGACTCACCGGGCCAATTACATCCACAGCGTAAGGTACAGTTTCTAAGCTCGGCTTGGTATATATACAGCGCACGTGGTCTTCGTGCTCAGTGAGTAGATTCTGGTCACTGGCCCTGAAGGTTCCTTGTTCAGTGCCGGATAGAGGTGGGCATTTTTCCTCATTCCAGTTCCAACAGGACGACCCCAGGTCCACTCAGACTTTCATCAAATGATTACTGCGGAGGTAAAAGGCAGCTGGGGCGAAGGACTCGCCACCCTCCCCCTCCTAGCGCCCGCAGTCAGGTCAAATAGCCCGGTCACGTACTTGCGCCACAAGCTTTGCCTTTACTTTGCACAGCATACTAGTCGCGACAGTCACATTAAGTACCAGTAGAAATTCCTAGAACATTTCGAGGACGGAAACGAGTTTTGTATTTTCTCGTAACGCTTGGGCACACAGTTACGAGACTGCTGCGCAAAAAGAGAGAGTAGGATCTCAATTCATGTAGCTTTGATGCAGTTTATATGTACTGTACAATTCAATCATCTACCAGCAGGATACCTTCAGAGTTAGACTATAGAACGTAAGTAAATGTGAGACTTGAGCTTCTCCCAGTTTATCATATATTCAAATAGCGTACAGCAATGCTATAAGGAACGTCCTCGACAACAGCCGATATTTTGAATGAGAAGTCGACTATAAACGACAACTTAAACACTCGGTGGGCGGGGCTGTGCCTTGCAGGAACCATATACCTTACAGTAAATGTAAATGTCGTGCGACTATCGACTCCCTGTGGGGCGGCGAAGAAGTTGTCGAATGAGTTGTTTGAATGTTCATTTCACGTAACAGACTATTGCCGATGCAACATATGTGGGACGGCGAAGAAGTCGTTGTTTAATGTTGAATGAAAGTTGAACATTGCCACCTTAAATCACGCGAGCCTGGCAACTAATTTGGTGGCCAGTCAGAAAGCGAAGGGAAACTTACTGACCTTAGTTCCCAGTCTGCACGGCCACATTCCTGTACAGCCCAGCTAAACGAAAAATATCCATAGTTCTTCACGAGATTAGGGCTGCTTCAATAAAATTTAAAGTTCCAAACAAGATTTTATTATCTTAAAGGCTCACACAAATTACTCGAAACTTCTGAAAATGCTAAAGACATTAAATATTGTTAATTCAGCCAATCGTTTAATGGTTCAGAGGCGACTTCTACAGCAAGTTCCTCCCGAATAGTTCATTACTCTAACTAACGGTGCTCTATTAATAGTTCGCAATAATGTTAAAAAAAAGATTAATGCTCGCCTTAAAAGTGGAGTTAGTCACCACTTGCCACGCGGAATTATACTTCACACGGACGGCACAATAACAGTTTGTTACCGAAGTCTAAACGATCCAGGACGGTGTACAGTCCTCGCGATTTTCAATGTCCGTTTACATTGCTAAGTACGCGCATGTCACAGCCCGCTATGACGTCACCCGAGGCGAGGCGCGATCGGACGTTAAGCTCGCGTGGACTAGGCGTTGGTCTAATGCGGAGTGAGCTTACTACTGCCTCTGCCGCTCTTTTTATATAGCTCCGGCGCGTACCGCCAAGAGAGCATCTGTTCTTTCCGTTCCTATGCAGATGCCTGCAGCCTCCAAATGATCGCTATCTCAGGCACATAATCTTAAATATCACATTTAATAATAGCTTTACAAACTTCTCAATTTTTGTATGCATACATCTGAGCAGTACAGAAGCACGTAGAAAATCTCAGCCCGCTAAAATTAAAACTTTACTCTCTAGAATTTTTACAATGGAACTAACGGTAGATTGTTACCTCTGAACCATAGCTTTATCAAGACTTGTATCAGCTGTTAATTATGCTACAAGACTAAAACTTGGTGTAGCTTTGTTAATTGTCCTATCTGATCATTGGTCTTAAAGAATTTGTTTTATCATTAAAATTTAAAGTACTTAATCTATAATGCTTATGTACATTTTACTCACAAAAGTAGTTTTTACTAAATTACTAAAAAAACTAGAAGAGGTAACTGATTGTGGTATTTCCATTATTATTATTAGGGTGAACTGAAGCATCCTACCAATTTTCAATATTGTAGCTCTATTATTTCGCGCCTCTGATTTTTCCGAAAAACGCGGATTCTGGAGTCAATTTTAGTTTTATGGTTTTGGAAACCAGCACCACTCATTAATGACTTCTTACTGCACCTTCTCACCAAATTTTGGCTTCCTAGCGTCATTATTTAGCGCCTCCTATTTTTCTTTCAAAACGTGAATTTTACGTAAACTACTAATTTTATAACATTAAGATTTGTTACCTGAAACATTATTACATAGAACTATACTTTAACAAAGTTTTACACACAAATCTTAATTTTTACTTTTATGTTAAATGTGGTGCAATACTAAATGCAGGCGCGTTACGATGACGTGACGCTACTAGCAGTGAACTAGGGTAAGTCCCGTGCACTCGCTCGCCTCTGTATCTTATACATGATACAGCGCTTGCTTTGCTTCATCCCGTCCGGTAGACCGTTCGCCGGGTGCAAGTCTTTCGATTTGACGCCACTTCGGCGACTTGCGCGTCGATGGGGATGAAATGAAGATGATTAGGACAACACAACACACAGTCCCCGAGCGGAGAAAATCTCCGACGCAGCCGGGAATCGAACCCGGGCGCTTAGGATTGACATTCTGTGGCGCTGACCACTTTTTTTTCTGTAATCTCATTTTGTTCGCTTTTGTTCGTTGCATCTTCTCGGGGCGGACGTCGTAAGACATCCGTTTAGGTTCGCCATTGATCGATTAACTCAGTTTTTTTTATTACAGAGAACAGTTAACCCTATGACCGAACACCCTGAGCTACCATGCCGGTCCACTCAGCTACCGGGGGCGGACATAACTTACAGTTATGTCCACACATAATGCAGATAATCGAGACCGTGGAGAGCCAGTGTAAGAGCAATGGTCGGCAAACATATTCGTGAGGCATGCGAATCTTACTCGAATTTTATAACAATGAACATCCAGCAACTAGCAGCCGAATCAAAAAGCGCCAGCAAATATTAATAATTTCATAAGACAGTAATATCCCTGGACAGCAACAAATAAAAATGAGATTTTCACTCTGCAGCGGAATGTGCGCTGATATGAAACTTCCTGGCAGATTAAAACTGTGTGACGGACCGAGACTCGAACTCGGGACCTTTGGTAGAGCACTTACCCGCGACAGGAAAAGGTCCCGAGTACGAGTCTCGGTCCGGCACACAGTTTTAATCTGCCAGGAAGTTTCAACAAATAAAAATACTCGGAGAAACAGTAGAGTTTTAAGATGTGCTTAAAATTAATTCAAGTTGTTGAAATTGTCCGGGACCTATGTAAATCTAGCCGCTTACCTCAAGGTCAGAGGGGTAAATAGGGCGGCCAGTGCTGGACTGGAGAATGTGAGAGTGTGAGAGAGGAAATACCAGTCTTTTTTTTTTTATCACCAGTCTTCCGACTGGTTTGATGCGGCCCGCCACGAATTCCCCTCCTGTGCAAACCTCTTCATCTTAGAGAAGCACTTGCAACTTACGCCATCATTTATTTACTGGATGTGTTCCACTCTCTGACATCCCCTACAGTTTTACCCTCCACAGTTTGTTCTTGTACCAGCATTGGCAGTATTAAAGCATCGTCGACCGCAGACGAACGAATGCAACGACTTAACGCCGACGGAGAATCGGAATCTTGACACATAAACGATGCGTCAATACATTACCCTCGCACGCGTTGGGCAGCTTTTCTCACAGGACCTGTTTGCCCGGCAGGGGGCACAAGGTGTCGACGCCCTGTGATTCGTCTCGAGGCCCACGAGAAAGACAGGCGGCGGCGCGTGCTTTACAGCACTTGACGCTACAGATCTTACTAGTACCGGCTGCTCGCTCAGGCGGGGAGCGATTATCTGTTTCAGTCGAATTTATTAACTGTGCGCTTGAATGCATGTGATTTTTTGACAGCGCACGACAAAATTAACACCCAGTGGGTACCTTTTCACTGCAAGGAGCTGGGCGTCCGCGAAGTATGGCGGGCAAGACGACTAGTGTAACATCACAAATTCGTTGCATAGCTCGTAATTCTGGAGGGCAACGGATTCGTCTTCGGTGACGTTATACATCTACCACCTAGCACCTGCACTTTCCTAGCGAACCATCGCAAATATTGGAGATCCACTACAGCAACACGTCAGTGAGCAATTGAAGATGACGATCAGCCGTCTTGTTGAGATAAAGTGCAGATTTCGCAATACTATCCGTCGAGGCGCCCGTGAACACTGAAGCAGATATTACGTCGGGAAAGTCTGAAACAGCATATGTTTTGTTGAAATAATACATGGTGTTTATAAATGAATATAGGGGTTTTAACGCCTTATAATATTTATTATATTAAACGTACAGCTATAAAATATGTCAAATGAAAGAGCTACTCAAACAGTTTTACCAAGAACCTTATAAATGTTAAATGTGAGCACTATTTGTCACACGGCACACATCAAGTTTATAACAGAGTGCTTCCCAAGTGCTGGATAGGCCGCAAGGGGCCCATTAACAGGGTTTGTCTTGCATTGCCCCCACGTTCACCCGACATAACGCCATGCAATTTTTTCCTATGAGGCTTCATCAAGGATCGTGTGTACGTGCCTCCGCTACCAGCAGATCTCCCTGAATTAAGAAACCGGATTGAAGCAGATGTTGGTATAATCACTGAAGACACACTTATCAATGTTTGGGAAGAACTCGGCTATAGACTTGACGTGTGCCGTGTGACAAATGGTGCTCATATTGAACATTTATAAGGTTCTTGGTAAAACTGTTTGAGTTGCTCTTTCATTTGACATATCATTTATAATTGGAAGTTTAGTATAATAAATATTACATAGCGTTAAAACCCCGATATTCATTTATAAACACCCTATATTACATGCCATGTAACTCCTTCTAAAATAAATAACGACCTCTACATTCACTCTTGAAATGTCTTATATGATCTAAACGTATATAATAAAAGCCTTTTCAATCTACTACACCTCATCCATTACACGTCATTTCAGTCGCTAACAATGACCTAAAAAATTTATGCTCACTACTGCCATCCATTGTGTAGGAGCCACTGGAATATTTCTTCCCATGCCACAGTTTCCTTTCCGCTAACATTCACTATACTTAGCACCAGCACTGGTAATTTCCCGTTTCATGCCAGCGTTGTTGAATTCCTCTAAGTAGATTGACGGCAGCCGCTGGTAGCGGGAATGAGTGGTATGCTGTCGATGACCCGTGGTAGTGGGATTGAGCATGATTCACTCTGTGCGTTTACAGTTAGCTACGATCTTCTTGAATTCTTCCTGCGATAATGATTTCCCTCCGATCCACTCTGCGAAGTTACAATCATCAGCGATCTATTCATTCACTCTTGAAATGTCTTATATGATCTAAACGTATATAATAAAAGCCTTTTCACTCTACTACACCTCATCCATTACACGTCATTTCAGTTGCTAACAATGACCTAAAAAATTTATGCTCACTACTGCCATCCATTGTGTAGGAGCCACTGGAATATTTCTTCCCATGCCACAGTTTCCTTTCCGCTAACATTCACTATACTTAGCACCAGCACTGGTAATTTCCCGTTTCATGCCAGCGTTGTTGAATTCCTCTAAGTAGATTGACGGCAGCCGCTGGTAGCGGGAATGAGTGGTATGCTGTCGATGACCCGTGGTAGTGGGATTGAGCATGATTCACTCTGTGCGTTTACAGTTAGCTACGATCTTCTTGAATTCTTCCTGCGATAATGATTTCCCTCCGATCCACTCTGCGAAGTTACAATCATCAGCGATCTATTCATTCACTCTTGAAATGTCTTATATGATCTAAACGTACATAATAAAAGCCTTTTCACTCTACTACACCTCATCCATTACACGTCATTTCAGTTGCTAACAATGACCTAAAAAATTTATGCTCACTACTGCCATCCATTGTGTAGGAGCCACTGGAATATTTCTTCCCATGCCACAGTTTCCTTTCCGCTAACATTCACTATACTTAGCACCAGCACTGGTAATTTCCCGTTTCATGCCGGCGTTGTTGAATTCCTCTAAGTAGATTGACGGCAGCCGCTGGTAGCGGGAATGAGTGGTATGCTGTCGATGACCCGTGGTAGTGGGATTGAGCATGATTCACTCTGTGCGTTTACAGTTAGCTACGATCTTCTTGAATTCTTCCTGCGATAATGATTTCCCTCCGATCCACTCTGCGAAGTTACAATCATCAGCGATCTATTCATTCACTCTTGAAATGTCTTATATGATCTAAACGTATATAATAAAAGCCTTTTCACTCTACTACACCTCATCCATTACACGTCATTTCAGTTGCTAACAATGACCTAAAAAATTTATGCTCACTACTGCCATCCATTGTGTAGGAGCCACTGGAATATTTCTTCCCTTGCCACAGTTTCCTTTCCGCTAACATTCACTATACTTAGCACCAGCACTGGTAATTTCCCGTTTCATGCCAGCGTTGTTGAATTCCTCTAAGTAGATTGACGGCAGCCGCTGGTAGCGGGAATGAGTGGTATGCTGTCGATGACCCGTGGTAGTGGGATTGAGCATGATTCACTCTGTGCGTTTACAGTTAGCTACGATCTTCTTGAATTCTTCCTGCGATAATGATTTCCCTCCGATCCACTCTGCGAAGTTACAATCATCAGCGATCTATTCATTCACTCTTGAAATGTCTTATATGATCTAAACGTATATAATAAAAGCCTTTTCACTCTACTACACCTCATCCATTACACGTCATTTCAGTTGCTAACAATGACCTAAAAAATTTATGCTCACTACTGCCATCCATTGTGTAGGAGCCACTGGAATATTTCTTCCCTTGCCACAGTTTCCTTTCCGCTAACATTCACTATACTTAGCACCAGCACTGGTAATTTCCCGTTTCATGCCAGCGTTGTTGAATTCCTCTAAGTAGATTGACGGCAGCCGCTGGTAGCGGGAATGAGTGGTATGCTGTCGATGACCCGTGGTAGTGGGATTGAGCATGATTCACTCTGTGCGTTTACAGTTAGCTACGATCTTCTTGAATTCTTCCTGCGATAATGATTTCCCTCCGATCCACTCTGCGAAGTTACAATCATCAGCGATCTATTCATTCACTCTTGAAATGTCTTATATGATCTAAACGTATATAATAAAAGCCTTTTCACTCTACTACACCTCATCCATTACACGTCATTTCAGTTGCTAACAATGACCTAAAAAATTTATGCTCACTACTGCCATCCATTGTGTAGGAGCCACTGGAATATTTCTTCCCTTGCCACAGTTTCCTTTCCGCTAACATTCACTATACTTAGCACCAGCACTGGTAATTTCCCGTTTCATGCCAGCGTTGTTGAATTCCTCTAAGTAGATTGACGGCAGCCGCTGGTAGCGGGAATGAGTGGTATGCTGTCGATGACCCGTGGTAGTGGGATTGAGCATGATTCACTCTGTGCGTTTACAGTTAGCTACGATCTTCTTGAATTCTTCCTGCGATAATGATTTCCCTCCGATCCACTCTGCGAAGTTACAATCATCAGCGATCTATTCATTCACTCTTGAAATGTCTTATATGATCTAAACGTATATAATAAAAGCCTTTTCACTCTACTACACCTCATCCATTACACGTCATTTCAGTTGCTAACAATGACCTAAAAAATTTATGCTCACTACTGCCATCCATTGTGTAGGAGCCACTGGAATATTTCTTCCCATGCCACAGTTTCCTTTCCGCTAACATTCACTATACTTAGCACCAGCACTGGTAATTTCCCGTTTCATGCCAGCGTTGTTGAATTCCTCTAAGTAGATTGACGGCAGCCGCTGGTAGCGGGAATGAGTGGTATGCTGTCGATGACCCGTGGTAGTGGGATTGAGCATGATTCACTCTGTGCGTTTACAGTTAGCTACGATCTTCTTGAATTCTTCCTGCGATAATGATTTCCCTCCGATCCACTCTGCGAAGTTACAATCATCAGCGATCTATTCATTCACTCTTGAAATGTCTTATATGATCTAAACGTATATAATAAAAGCCTTTTCACTCTACTACACCTCATCCATTACACGTCATTTCAGTTGCTAACAATGACCTAAAAAATTTATGCTCACTACTGCCATCCATTGTGTAGGAGCCACTGGAATATTTCTTCCCATGCCTCAGTTTCCTTTCCGCTAACATTCACTATACTTAGCACCAGCACTGGTAATTTCCCGTTTCATGCCAGCGTTGTTGAATTCCTCTAAGTAGATTGACGGCAGCCGCTGGTAGCGGGAATGAGTGGTATGCTGTCGATGACCCGTGGTAGTGGGATTGAGCATGATTCACTCTGTGCGTTTACAGTTAGCTACGATCTTCTTGAATTCTTCCTGCGATAATGATTTCCCTCCGATCCACTCTGCGAAGTTACAATCATCAGCGATCTATTCATTCACTCTTGAAATGTCTTATATGATCTAAACGTATATAATAAAAGCCTTTTCACTCTACTACACCTCATCCATTACACGTCATTTCAGTTGCTAACAATGACCTAAAAAATTTATGCTCACTACTGCCATCCATTGTGTAGGAGCCACTGGAATATTTCTTCCCATGCCACAGTTTCCTTTCCGCTAACATTCACTATACTTAGCACCAGCACTGGTAATTTCCCGTTTCATGCCAGCGTTGTTGAATTCCTCTAAGTAGATTGACGGCAGCCGCTGGTAGCGGGAATGAGTGGTATGCTGTCGATGACCCGTGGTAGTGGGATTGAGCATGATTCACTCTGTGCGTTTACAGTTAGCTACGATCTTCTTGAATTCTTCCTGCGATAATGATTTCCCTCCGATCCACTCTGCGAAGTTACAATCATCAGCGATCTATTCATTCACTCTTGAAATGTCTTATATGATCTAAACGTATATAATAAAAGCCTTTTCACTCTACTACACCTCATCCATTACACGTCATTTCAGTTGCTAACAATGACCTAAAAAATTTATGCTCACTACTGCCATCCATTGTGTAGGAGCCACTGGAATATTTCTTCCCTTGCCACAGTTTCCTTTCCGCTAACATTCACTATACTTAGCACCAGCACTGGTAATTTCCCGTTTCATGCCAGCGTTGTTGAATTCCTCTAAGTAGATTGACGGCAGCCGCTGGTAGCGGGAATGAGTGGTATGCTGTCGATGACCCGTGGTAGTGGGATTGAGCATGATTCACTCTGTGCGTTTACAGTTAGCTACGATCTTCTTGAATTCTTCCTGCGATAATGATTTCCCTCCGATCCACTCTGCGAAGTTACAATCATCAGCGATCTATTCATTCACTCTTGAAATGTCTTATATGATCTAAACGTATATAATAAAAGCCTTTTCACTCTACTACACCTCATCCATTACACGTCATTTCAGTTGCTAACAATGACCTAAAAAATTTATGCTCGCTACTGCCATCCATTGTGTAGGAGCCACTGGAATATTTCTTCCCATGCCACAGTTTCCTTTCCGCTAACATTCACTATACTTATCACCAGCACTGGTAATTTCCCGTTTCATGCCAGCGTTGTTGAATTCCTCTAAGTAGATTGACGGCAGCCGCTGGTAGCGGGAATGAGTGGTATGCTGTCGATGACCCGTGGTAGTGGGATTGAGCATGATTCACTCTGTGCGTTTACAGTTAGCTACGATCTTCTTGAATTCTTCCTGCGATAATGATTTCCCTCCGATCCACTCTGCGAAGTTACAATCATCAGCGATCTATTCATTCACTCTTGAAATGTCTTATATGATCTAAACGTATATAATAAAAGCCTTTTCACTCTACTACACCTCATCCATTACACGTCATTTCAGTTGCTAACAATGACCTAAAAAATTTATGCTCACTACTGCCATCCATTGTGTAGGAGCCACTGGAATATTTCTTCCCTTGCCACAGTTTCCTTTCCGCTAACATTCACTATACTTAGCACCAGCACTGGTAATTTCCCGTTTCATGCCAGCGTTGTTGAATTCCTCTAAGCAGATTGACGGCAGCCGCTGGTAGCGGGAATGAGTGGTATGCTGTCGATGACCCGTGGTAGTGGGATTGAGCATGATTCACTCTGTGCGTTTACAGTTAGCTACGATCTTCTTGAATTCTTCCTGCGATAATCATTTCCCTCCGATCCACTCTGCGAAGTTACAATCATCAGCGATCTATTCATTCACTCTTGAAATGTCTTATATGATCTAAACGTATATAATGAAAGCCTTTTCACTCTACTACACCTCATCCATTACACGTCATTTCAGTTGCTAACAATGACCTAAAAAATTTATGCTCACTACTGCCATCCATTGTGTAGGAGCCACTGGAATATTTCTTCCCTTGCCACAGTTTCCTTTCCGCTAACATTCACTATACTTAGCACCAGCACTGGTAATTTCCCGTTTCATGCCAGCGTTGTTGAATTCCTCTAAGTAGATTGACGGCAGCCGCTGGTAGCGGGAATGAGTGGTATGCTGTCGATGACCCGTGGTAGTGGGATTGAGCATGATTCACTCTGTGCGTTTACAGTTAGCTACGATCTTCTTGAATTCTTCCTGCGATAATGATTTCCCTCCGATCCACTCTGCGAAGTTACAATCATCAGCGATCTGTTCATTCACTCTTGAAATGTCTTATATGATCTAAACGTATATAATAAAAGCCTTTTCACTCTACTACACCTCATCCATTACACGTCATTTCAGTTGCTAACAATGACCTAAAAAATTTATGCTCACTACTGCCATCCATTGTGTAGGAGCCACTGGAATATTTCTTCCCATGCCACAGTTTCCTTTCCGCTAACATTCACTATACTTAGCACCAGCACTGGTAATTTCCCGTTTCATGCCAGCGTTGTTGAATTCCTCTAAGTAGATTGACGGCAGCCGCTGGTAGCGGGAATGAGTGGTATGCTGTCGATGACCCGTGGTAGTGGGATTGAGCATGATTCACTCTGTGCGTTTACAGTTAGCTACGATCTTCTTGAATTCTTCCTGCGATAATCATTGCCCTCCGATCCACTCTGCGAAGTTACAATCATCAGCGATCTATTCATTCACTCTTGAAATGTCTTATATGATCTAAACGTATATAATAAAAGCCTTTTCACTCTACTACACCTCATCCATTACACGTCATTTCAGTTGCTAACAATGACCTAAAAAATTTATGCTCATCCATTGTGTAGGAGCCACTGGAATATTTCTTCCCATGCCACAGTTTCCTTTCCGCTAACATTCACTATACTTAGCACCAGCACTGGTAATTTCCCGTTTCATGCCAGCGTTGTTGAATTCCTCTAAGTAGATTGACGGCAGCCGCTGGTAGCGGGAATGAGTGGTATGCTGTCGATGACCCGTGGTAGTGGGATTGAGCATGATTCACTCTGTGCGTTTACAGTTAGCTACGATCTTCTTGAATTCTTCCTGCGATAATGATTTCCCTCCGATCCACTCTGCGAAGTTACAATCATCAGCGATCTGTTCATTCACTCTTGAAATGTCTTATATGATCTAAACGTATATAATAAAAGCCTTTTCACTCTACTACACCTCATCCATTACACGTCATTTCAGTTGCTAACAATGACCTAAAAAATTTATGCTCACTACTGCCATCCATTGTGTAGGAGCCACTGGAATATTTCTTCCCATGCCACAGTTTCCTTTCCGCTAACATTCACTATACTTAGCACCAGCACTGGTAATTTCCCGTTTCATGCCAGCGTTGTTGAATTCCTCTAAGTAGATTGACGGCAGCCGCTGGTAGCGGGAATGAGTGGTATGCTGTGGATGACCCGTGGTAGTGGGATTGAGCATGATTCACTCTGTGCGTTTACAGTTAGCTACGATCTTCTTGAATTCTTCCTGCGATAATGATTTCCCTCCGATCCACTCTGCGAAGTTACAATCATCAGCGATCTATTCATTCACTCTTGAAATGTCTTATATGATCTAAACGTATATAATAAAAGCCTTTTCACTCTACTACACCTCATCCATTACACGTCATTTCAGTTGCTAACAATGACCTAAAAAATTTATGCTCACTACTGCCATCCATTGTGTAGGAGCCACTGGAATATTTCTTCCCTTGCCACAGTTTCCTTTCCGCTAACATTCACTATACTTAGCACCAGCACTGGTAATTTCCCGTTTCATGCCAGCGTTGTTGAATTCCTCTAAGTAGATTGACGGCAGCCGCTGGTAGCGGGAATGAGTGGTATGCTGTCGATGACCCGTGGTAGTGGGATTGAGCATGATTCACTCTGTGCGTTTACAGTTAGCTACGATCTTCTTGAATTCTTCCTGCGATAATCATTTCCCTCCGATCCACTCTGCGAAGTTACAATCATCAGCGATCTATTCATTCACTCTTGAAATGTCTTATATGATCTAAACGTATATAATAAAAGCCTTTTCACTCTACTACACCTCATCCATTACACGTCATTTCAGTTGCTAACAATGACCTAAAAAATTTATGCTCATCCATTGTGTAGGAGCCACTGGAATATTTCTTCCCTTGCCACAGTTTCCTTTCCGCTAACATTCACTATACTTAGCACCAGCACTGGTAATTTCCCGTTTCATGCCAGCGTTGTTGAATTCCTCTAAGTAGATTGACGGCAGCCGCTGGTAGCGGGAATGAGTGGTATGCTGTCGATGACCCGTGGTAGTGGGATTGAGCATGATTCACTCTGTGCGTTTACAGTTAGCTACGATCTTCTTGAATTCTTCCTGCGATAATGATTTCCCTCCGATCCACTCTGCGAAGTTACAATCATCAGCGATCTATTCATTCACTCTTGAAATGTCTTATATGATCTAAACGTATATAATAAAAGCCTTTTCACTCTACTACACCTCATCCATTACACGTCATTTCAGTTGCTAACAATGACCTAAAAAATTTATGCTCACTACTGCCATCCATTGTGTAGGAGCCACTGGAATATTTCTTCCCATGCCACAGTTTCCTTTCCGCTAACATTCACTATACTTAGCACCAGCACTGGTAATTTCCCGTTTCATGCCAGCGTTGTTGAATTCCTCTAAGTAGATTGACGGCAGCCGCTGGTAGCGGGAATGAGTGGTATGCTGTCGATGACCCGTGGTAGTGGGATTGAGCATGATTCACTCTGTGCGTTTACAGTTAGCTACGATCTTCTTGAATTCTTCCTGCGATAATGATTTCCCTCCGATCCACTCTGCGAAGTTACAATCATCAGCGATCTATTCATTCACTCTTGAAATGTCTTATATGATCTAAACGTATATAATAAAAGCCTTTTCACTCTACTACACCTCATCCATTACACGTCATTTCAGTTGCTAACAATGACCTAAAAAATTTATGCTCATCCATTGTGTAGGAGCCACTGGAATATTTCTTCCCATGCCACAGTTTCCTTTCCGCTAACATTCACTATACTTAGCACCAGCACTGGTAATTTCCCGTTTCATGCCAGCGTTGTTGAATTCCTCTAAGTAGATTGACGGCAGCCGCTGGTAGCGGGAATGAGTGGTATGCTGTCGATGACCCGTGGTAGTGGGATTGAGCATGATTCACTCTGTGTGTTTACAGTTAGCTACGATCTTCTTGAATTCTTCCTGCGATAATGATTTCCCTCCGATCCACTCTGCGAAGTTACAATCATCAGCGATCTATTCATTCACTCTTGAAATGTCTTATATGATCAAAACGTATATAATAAAAGCCTTTTCACTCTACTACACCTCATCCATTACACGTCATTTCAGTTGCTAACAATGACCTAAAAAATTTATGCTCACTACTGCCATCCATTGTGTAGGAGCCACTGGAATATTTCTTCCCATGCCACAGTTTCCTTTCCGCTAACATTCACTATACTTAGCACCAGCACTGGTAATTTCCCGTTTCATGCCAGCGTTGTTGAATTCCTCTAAGTAGATTGACGGCAGCCGCTGGTAGCGGGAATGAGTGGTATGCTGTCGATGACCCGTGGTAGTGGGATTGAGCATGATTCACTCTGTGCGTTTACAGTTAGCTACGATCTTCTTGAATTCTTCCTGCGATAATCATTTCCCTCCGATCCACTCTGCGAAGTTACAATCATCAGCGATCTATTCATTCACTCTTGAAATGTCTTATATGATCTAAACGTATATAATAAAAGCCTTTTCACTCTACTACACCTCATCCATTACACGTCATTTCAGTTGCTAACAATGACCTAAAAAATTTATGCTCATCCATTGTGTAGGAGCCACTGGAATATTTCTTCCCATGCCACAGTTTCCTTTCCGCTAACATTCACTATACTTAGCACCAGCACTGGTAATTTCCCGTTTCATGCCAGCGTTGTTGAATTCCTCTAAGTAGATTGACGGCAGCCGCTGGTAGCGGGAATGAGTGGTATGCTGTCGATGACCCGTGGTAGTGGGATTGAGCATGATTCACTCTGTGCGTTTACAGTTAGCTACGATCTTCTTGAATTCTTCCTGCGATAATGATTTCCCTCCGATCCACTCTGCGAAGTTACAATCATCAGCGATCTATTCATTCACTCTTGAAATGTCTTATATGATCTAAACGTATATAATAAAAGCCTTTTCACTCTACTACACCTCATCCATTACACGTCATTTCAGTTGCTAACAATGACCTAAAAAATTTATGCTCACTACTGCCATCCATTGTGTAGGAGCCACTGGAATATTTCTTCCCATGCCACAGTTTCCTTTCCGCTAACATTCACTATACTTAGCACCAGCACTGGTAATTTCCCGTTTCATGCCGGCGTTGTTGAATTCCTCTAAGTAGATTGACGGCAGCCGCTGGTAGCGGGAATGAGTGGTATGCTGTCGATGACCCGTGGTAGTGGGATTGAGCATGATTCACTCTGTGCGTTTACAGTTAGCTACGATCTTCTTGAATTCTTCCTGCGATAATGATTTCCCTCCGATCCACTCTGCGAAGTTACAATCATCAGCGATCTATTCATTCACTCTTGAAATGTCTTATATGATCTAAACGTATATAATAAAAGCCTTTTCACTCTACTACACCTCATCCATTACACGTCATTTCAGTTGCTAACAATGACCTAAAAAATTTATGCTCACTACTGCCATCCATTGTGTAGGAGCCACTGGAATATTTCTTCCCATGCCACAGTTTCCTTTCCGCTAACATTCACTATACTTAGCACCAGCACTGGTAATTTCCCGTTTCATGCCAGCGTTGTTGAATTCCTCTAAGTAGATTGACGGCAGCCGCTGGTAGCGGGAATGAGTGGTATGCTGTCGATGACCCGTGGTAGTGGGATTGAGCATGATTCACTCTGTGCGTTTACAGTTAGCTACGATCTTCTTGAATTCTTCCTGCGATAATGATTTCCCTCCGATCCACTCTGCGAAGTTACAATCATCAGCGATCTATTCATTCACTCATGAAATGTCTTATATGATCTAAACGTATATAATAAAAGCCTTTTCACTCTACTACACCTCATCCATTACACGTCATTTCAGTTGCTAACAATGACCTAAAAAATTTATGCTCACTACTGCCATCCATTGTGTAGGAGCCACTGGAATATTTCTTCCCTTGCCACAGTTTCCTTTCCGCTAACATTCACTATACTTAGCACCAGCACTGGTAATTTCCCGTTTCATGCCAGCGTTGTTGAATTCCTCTAAGTAGATTGACGGCAGCCGCTGGTAGCGGGAATGAGTGGTATGCTGTCGATGACCCGTGGTAGTGGGATTGAGCATGATTCACTCTGTGCGTTTACAGTTAGCTACGATCTTCTTGAATTCTTCCTGCGATAATGATTTCCCTCCGATCCACTCTGCGAAGTTACAATCATCAGCGATCTATTCATTCACTCATGAAATGTCTTATATGATCTAAACGTATATAATAAAAGCCTTTTCACTCTACTACACCTCATCCATTACACGTCATTTCAGTTGCTAACAATGACCTAAAAAATTTATGCTCACTACTGCCATCCATTGTGTAGGAGCCACTGGAATATTTCTTCCCATGCCACAGTTTCCTTTCCGCTAACATTCACTATACTTAGCACCAGCACTGGTAATTTCCCGTTTCATGCCAGCGTTGTTGAATTCCTCTAAGTAGATTGACGGCAGCCGCTGGTAGCGGGAATGAGTGGTATGCTGTCGATGACCCGTGGTAGTGGGATTGAGCATGATTCACTCTGTGCGTTTACAGTTAGCTACGATCTTCTTGAATTCTTCCTGCGATAATGATTTCCCTCCGATCCACTCTGCGAAGTTACAATCATCAGCGATCTATTCATTCACTCTTGAAATGTCTTATATGATCTAAACGTATATAATAAAAGCCTTTTCACTCTACTACACCTCATCCATTACACGTCATTTCAGTTGCTAACAATGACCTAAAAAATTTATGCTCACTACTGCCATCCATTGTGTAGGAGCCACTGGAATATTTCTTCCCATGCCACAGTTTCCTTTCCGCTAACATTCACTATACTTAGCACCAGCACTGGTAATTTCCCGTTTCATGCCAGCGTTGTTGAATTCCTCTAAGTAGATTGACGGCAGCCGCTGGTAGCGGGAATGAGTGGTATGCTGTCGATGACCCGTGGTAGTGGGATTGAGCATGATTCACTCTGTGCGTTTACAGTTAGCTACGATCTTCTTGAATTCTTCCTGCGATAATGATTTCCCTCCGATCCACTCTGCGAAGTTACAATCATCAGCGATCTATTCATTCACTCTTGAAATGTCTTATATGATCTAAACGTACATAATAAAAGCCTTTTCACTCTACTACACCTCATCCATTACACGTCATTTCAGTTGCTAACAATGACCTAAAAAATTTATGCTCATCCATTGTGTAGGAGCCACTGGAATATTTCTTCCCATGCCACAGTTTCCTTTCCGCTAACATTCACTATACTTAGCACCAGCACTGGTAATTTCCCGTTTCATGCCAGCGTTGTTGAATTCCTCTAAGTAGATTGACGGCAGCCGCTGGTAGCGGGAATGAGTGGTATGCTGTGGATGACCCGTGGTAGTGGGATTGAGCATGATTCACTCTGTGCGTTTACAGTTAGCTACGATCTTCTTGAATTCTTCCTGCGATAATGATTTCCCTCCGATCCACTCTGCGAAGTTACAATCATCAGCGATCTATTCATTCACTCTTGAAATGTCTTATATGATCTAAACGTATATAATAAAAGCCTTTTCACTCTACTACACCTCATCCATTACACGTCATTTCAGTTGCTAACAATGACCTAAAAAATTTATGCTCACTACTGCCATCCATTGTGTAGGAGCCACTGGAATATTTCTTCCCATGCCACAGTTTCCTTTCCGCTAACATTCACTATACTTAGCACCAGCACTGGTAATTTCCCGTTTCATGCCGGCGTTGTTGAATTCCTCTAAGTAGATTGACGGCAGCCGCTGGTAGCGGGAATGAGTGGTATGCTGTCGATGACCCGTGGTAGTGGGATTGAGCATGATTCACTCTGTGCGTTTACAGTTAGCTACGATCTTCTTGAATTCTTCCTGCGATAATGATTTCCCTCCGATCCACTCTGCGAAGTTACAATCATCAGCGATCTATTCATTCACTCTTGAAATGTCTTATATGATCTAAACGTATATAATAAAAGCCTTTTCACTCTACTACACCTCATCCATTACACGTCATTTCAGTTGCTAACAATGACCTAAAAAATTTATGCTCACTACTGCCATCCATTGTGTAGGAGCCACTGGAATATTTCTTCCCATGCCACAGTTTCCTTTCCGCTAACATTCACTATACTTAGCACCAGCACTGGTAATTTCCCGTTTCATGCCAGCGTTGTTGAATTCCTCTAAGTAGATTGACGGCAGCCGCTGGTAGCGGGAATGAGTGGTATGCTGTCGATGACCCGTGGTAGTGGGATTGAGCATGATTCACTCTGTGCGTTTACAGTTAGCTACGATCTTCTTGAATTCTTCCTGCGATAATGATTTCCCTCCGATCCACTCTGCGAAGTTACAATCATCAGCGATCTATTCATTCACTCTTGAAATGTCTTATATGATCTAAACGTATATAATAAAAGCCTTTTCACTCTACTACACCTCATCCATTACACGTCATTTCAGTTGCTAACAATGACCTAAAAAATTTATGCTCATCCATTGTGTAGGAGCCACTGGAATATTTCTTCCCATGCCACAGTTTCCTTTCCGCTAACATTCACTATACTTAGCACCAGCACTGGTAATTTCCCGTTTCATGCCGGCGTTGTTGAATTCCTCTAAGTAGATTGACGGCAGCCGCTGGTAGCGGGAATGAGTGGTATGCTGTCGATGACCCGTGGTAGTGGGATTGAGCATGATTCACTCTGTGCGTTTACAGTTAGCTACGATCTTCTTGAATTCTTCCTGCGATAATGATTTCCCTCCGATCCACTCTGCGAAGTTACAATCATCAGCGATCTATTCATTCACTCTTGAAATGTCTTATATGATCTAAACGTATATAATAAAAGCCTTTTCACTCTACTACACCTCATCCATTACACGTCATTTCAGTTGCTAACAATGACCTAAAAAATTTATGCTCACTACTGCCATCCATTGTGTAGGAGCCACTGGAATATTTCTTCCCATGCCACAGTTTCCTTTCCGCTAACATTCACTATACTTAGCACCAGCACTGGTAATTTCCCGTTTCATGCCAGCGTTGTTGAATTCCTCTAAGTAGATTGACGGCAGCCGCTGGTAGCGGGAATGAGTGGTATGCTGTCGATGACCCGTGGTAGTGGGATTGAGCATGATTCACTCTGTGCTTTTACAGTTAGCTACGATCTTCTTGAATTCTTCCTGCGACAATCATTTCCCTCCGATCCACTCTGCGAAGTTACAATCATCAGCGATCTATTCATTCACTCTTGAAATGTCTTATATGATCTAAACGTACATAATAAAAGCCTTTTCACTCTACTACACCTCATCCATTACACGTCATTTCAGTTGCTAACAATGACCTAAAAAATTTATGCTCATCCATTGTGTAGGAGCCACTGGAATATTTCTTCCCATGCCACAGTTTCCTTTCCGCTAACATTCACTATACTTAGCACCAGCACTGGTAATTTCCCGTTTCATGCCAGCGTTGTTGAATTCCTCTAAGTAGATTGACGGCAGCCGCTGGTAGCGGGAATGAGTGGTATGCTGTCGATGACCCGTGGTAGTGGGATTGAGCATGATTCACTCTGTGCGTTTACAGTTAGCTACGATCTTCTTGAATTCTTCCTGCGATAATGATTTCCCTCCGATCCACTCTGCGAAGTTACAATCATCAGCGATCTATTCATTCACTCTTGAAATGTCTTATATGATCTAAACGTATATAATAAAAGCCTTTTCACTCTACTACACCTCATCCATTACACGTCATTTCAGTTGCTAACAATGACCTAAAAAATTTATGCTCACTACTGCCATCCATTGTGTAGGAGCCACTGGAATATTTCTTCCCATGCCACAGTTTCCTTTCCGCTAACATTCACTATACTTAGCACCAGCACTGGTAATTTCCCGTTTCATGCCAGCGTTGTTGAATTCCTCTAAGTAGATTGACGGCAGCCGCTGGTAGCGGGAATGAGTGGTATGCTGTCGATGACCCGTGGTAGTGGGATTGAGCATGATTCACTCTGTGCGTTTACAGTTAGCTACGATCTTCTTGAATTCTTCCTGCGATAATGATTTCCCTCCGATCCACTCTGCGAAGTTACAATCATCAGCGATCTATTCATTCACTCTTGAAATGTCTTATATGATCTAAACGTATATAATAAAAGCCTTTTCACTCTACTACACCTCATCCATTACACGTCATTTCAGTTGCTAACAATGACCTAAAAAATTTATGCTCATCCATTGTGTAGGAGCCACTGGAATATTTCTTCCCATGCCACAGTTTCCTTTCCGCTAACATTCACTATACTTAGCACCAGCACTGGTAATTTCCCGTTTCATGCCGGCGTTGTTGAATTCCTCTAAGTAGATTGACGGCAGCCGCTGGTAGCGGGAATGAGTGGTATGCTGTCGATGACCCGTGGTAGTGGGATTGAGCATGATTCACTCTGTGCGTTTACAGTTAGCTACGATCTTCTTGAATTCTTCCTGCGATAATGATTTCCCTCCGATCCACTCTGCGAAGTTACAATCATCAGCGATCTATTCATTCACTCTTGAAATGTCTTATATGATCTAAACGTATATAATAAAAGCCTTTTCACTCTACTACACCTCATCCATTACACGTCATTTCAGTTGCTAACAATGACCTAAAAAATTTATGCTCACTACTGCCATCCATTGTGTAGGAGCCACTGGAATATTTCTTCCCATGCCACAGTTTCCTTTCCGCTAACATTCACTATACTTAGCACCAGCACTGGTAATTTCCCGTTTCATGCCAGCGTTGTTGAATTCCTCTAAGTAGATTGACGGCAGCCGCTGGTAGCGGGAATGAGTGGTATGCTGTCGATGACCCGTGGTAGTGGGATTGAGCATGATTCACTCTGTGCGTTTACAGTTAGCTACGATCTTCTTGAATTCTTCCTGCGATAATGATTTCCCTCCGATCCACTCTGCGAAGTTACAATCATCAGCGATCTATTCATTCACTCTTGAAATGTCTTATATGATCTAAACGTATATAATAAAAGCCTTTTCACTCTACTACACCTCATCCATTACACGTCATTTCAGTTGCTAACAATGACCTAAAAAATTTATGCTCACTACTGCCATCCATTGTGTAGGAGCCACTGGAATATTTCTTCCCATGCCACAGTTTCCTTTCCGCTAACATTCACTATACTTAGCACCAGCACTGGTAATTTCCCGTTTCATGCCAGCGTTGTTGAATTCCTCTAAGTAGATTGACGGCAGCCGCTGGTAGCGGGAATGAGTGGTATGCTGTGGATGACCCGTGGTAGTGGGATTGAGCATGATTCACTCTGTGCGTTTACAGTTAGCTACGATCTTCTTGAATTCTTCCTGCGATAATGATTTCCCTCCGATCCACTCTGCGAAGTTACAATCATCAGCGATCTATTCATTCACTCTTGAAATGTCTTATATGATCTAAACGTATATAATAAAAGCCTTTTCACTCTACTACACCTCATCCATTACACGTCATTTCAGTTGCTAACAATGACCTAAAAAATTTATGCTCACTACTGCCATCCATTGTGTAGGAGCCACTGGAATATTTCTTCCCATGCCACAGTTTCCTTTCCGCTAACATTCACTATACTTAGCACCAGCACTGGTAATTTCCCGTTTCATGCCGGCGTTGTTGAATTCCTCTAAGTAGATTGACGGCAGCCGCTGGTAGCGGGAATGAGTGGTATGCTGTCGATGACCCGTGGTAGTGGGATTGAGCATGATTCACTCTGTGCGTTTACAGTTAGCTACGATCTTCTTGAATTCTTCCTGCGATAATGATTTCCCTCCGATCCACTCTGCGAAGTTACAATCATCAGCGATCTATTCATTCACTCTTGAAATGTCTTATATGATCTAAACGTATATAATAAAATCCTTTTCACTCTACTACACCTCATCCATTACACGTCATTTCAGTTGCTAACAATGACCTAAAAAATTTATGCTCATCCATTGTGTAGGAGCCACTGGAATATTTCTTCCCATGCCACAGTTTCCTTTCCGCTAACATTCACTATACTTAGCACCAGCACTGGTAATTTCCCGTTTCATGCCAGCGTTGTTGAATTCCTCTAAGTAGATTGACGGCAGCCGCTGGTAGCGGGAATGAGTGGTATGCTGTCGATGACCCGTGGTAGTGGGATTGAGCATGATTCACTCTGTGCGTTTACAGTTAGCTACGATCTTCTTGAATTCTTCCTGCGATAATGATTTCCCTCCGATCCACTCTGCGAAGTTACAATCATCAGCGATCTATTCATTCACTCTTGAAATGTCTTATATGATCTAAACGTATATAATAAAAGCCTTTTCACTCTACTACACCTCATCCATTACACGTCATTTCAGTTGCTAACAATGACCTAAAAAATTTATGCTCACTACTGCCATCCATTGTGTAGGAGCCACTGGAATATTTCTTCCCTTGCCACAGTTTCCTTTCCGCTAACATTCACTATACTTAGCACCAGCACTGGTAATTTCCCGTTTCATGCCAGCGTTGTTGAATTCCTCTAAGTAGATTGACGGCAGCCGCTGGTAGCGGGAATGAGTGGTATGCTGTCGATGACCCGTGGTAGTGGGATTGAGCATGATTCACTCTGTGCGTTTACAGTTAGCTACGATCTTCTTGAATTCTTCCTGCGATAATGATTTCCCTCCGATCCACTCTGCGAAGTTACAATCATCAGCGATCTATTCATTCACTCTTGAAATGTCTTATATGATCTAAACGTATATAATAAAAGCCTTTTCACTCTACTACACCTCATCCATTACACGTCATTTCAGTTGCTAACAATGACCTAAAAAATTTATGCTCACTACTGCCATCCATTGTGTAGGAGCCACTGGAATATTTCTTCCCATGCCACAGTTTCCTTTCCGCTAACATTCATTATACTTAGCACCAGCACTGGTAATTTCCCGTTTCATGCCAGCGTTGTTGAATTCCTCTAAGTAGATTGACGGCAGCCGCTGGTAGCGGGAATGAGTGGTATGCTGTCGATGACCCGTGGTAGTGGGATTGAGCATGATTCACTCTGTGCGTTTACAGTTAGCAACGAGCTTCTTTAATTCTTCCTGCGACAATGATTTCCCTCCGATCCACTCTGTGAAGTTGAAATCATCAGCGATCTATGGAATGATATTCTTCCTCAGCCTTCCGCAATCTCATCGTTTCAAAATTACTTATTAGGCTCAGGCACGGGCAAGGGCTGCGAGAATCTCGTTTAGTTTTACAGTTACGCTCAGACAGTTCCTTGGACCATAAGGCCCCCGTAAACGCTCAAACAGTTTGTCAAACTTCACAAGTTTTTTTAAAATATTAGTCACTCTGCGACTTTGTTTGACGTGTTTGAGAAACAGAGGATGCTTGACGGACGACAGACTTGACAACATGGGAGACGTTGTTTGTATTGATGGTTCGCAGTGCATCTTTAGCGAAAAAGTATTACAATTTATCTCATGGTATCATATTTTCCCACAACTATGGGATCTACAATCTAAGACCAAAACAGCGTTGAAAATTATCAAAATGGTAGAAATGTTGTGTCTTTCACAGACATGTATAACGCAGGAAGACATTAAGAAGAAAATCAATATTCTACGCGCAAATATACAAGTAGGAGAGCAATAATATAGAAACGAAAAGTATGTGGTTTTCCAAGGACAATGTATACGTTCCTATGTTGTAGAATTTTAATTAACTGTCATTAGGGGACTGAGGTAGCGCAGAATAAATTTTCTCATGCTTGTGTCCTATTTTTATATATGAGCGCGAAGTAACGCTAAAATATTATTCATAATTTGACTGTCCATTGGGAGAGAGTTGAAGTAATCATTGAACTCTGATCGTAATAATTCCCCTTGCAGATTTTCATGTTAACTTTCTCTCTCAACGTTAATCATTCCTTGTTTGCTTTTTCTTCTTTATACACAGTGCTAAAGTCAATGCAAGAAATGCTATGTCTACATTCGCAGCCATTCCCACTTGGGACCAAAACACTTCATGATAACAGAGTCTGCTTCAAAACTGAGGTTCAATTGACAAACATTCCTGGTAAGCAAGCAATCTTGTTTGACAACTATGTGGCTAGAAAAGAGCGAATTTTACAAACAGTTATGGTAACTGATAAGAGCCATTAAATATTTTATGTTTTGCGCTGGGCCATTGGTAATATTGGAAAAAAGGTCATGCAGCTACCCAGTAATAACAACTGAATTGTACTGTCATTAATACAATAAATAGATTGAAATTATTATATATTTTAAAGTAAATATGTAAATAATCAAGGCCAATTGGCCTTACCTAATGTAATTTCATTTCTAGAAAACATCGAATAAGTTCAAATAAGGACCGCTCATTTTATACTATCGACAATTAGAGGAGAGAGTGTCACGGATATGTTACACGAATTGGGGTGACAATCATAAAAATAAAGGTGTTTTTCATTGCGGTGCTATGTTTTTACTAAATTTCTATATTCAACTTTCTCTTACAATTGCAAAAATATTTGATTGACGTCCATCTACGTAGGGAGGAGTGAGCAACACAGTGGAATAAGAGAAAGAGCTCGCAGGGAAAGATTTAAGTGTTCGTTTTTTGAGTGTGCTGTTTGAGAGCTAACAGTTGAGAAATAATGTGAAGGTGGTTCAGTGAACCCTCTGACAGACACTCAAGTGAAAATTGCAGAGTAGTCATGCAGATGTAGATCAAAAATATTAACGAATAGTTTACCAACAAATAAAAACTCTTCCCTAATCTCGTTACCGGTTACCTTGAGGAGCAACACATGCATAATGTTTCTTGATGTCATCCATACTAAAACTAGTTCTTCCGCCACGGACCGAGCAATAGATACACTCAAAGTCTCTCCCTTCGTAGTTCTAACCAATTAATCTACACATTTTTATTCCATTTGGTTGATCTAAGTAGCTACGAAACACTGTACGCCATTGAGATCTGTCAACTTCTCTCTTACCGAAAATCGCCGTAAATTAACTAAACTAGGCAGAAAGTATTCGTTACTTAAAGGATAATCCAGATACTATCAAGATTCAAATTCTTTCAAAATAAGGTATGAGATCATGTATTTTAATGTAGGTATTTACTAGGAGGCAGAATTTGTAAACTTAATTAACTCTGAGCTCCTACTGCACAGAATCTGTTTTAAAAGCTAACTGAAGTTCATCAAATGTCTTGTAATTACTATGACATATAATTCGTCACTGGGCAGCATCACCCCTCAGATAGTGTTCGAGAAATCTCATTTTCCTTCTTGTGACCTGAAACGATGTTAAAAACACAAGGGTTGGAACTTTAATAGCGGCAACTATTTATTCACAGCTCGTACAAAATAGATACGTGTTTCAAAGTTTTACTGATCTTCAAAGTAGTCACTAGCATTGTGTATAACCCGTTGCCAGCGATGTGGAAATCGTACGATACCCTTAGCAGTGCAAGTTGTGTTGATAGTTCGAGCGGCGCCGTCTATTGCCTGACACTTTCTACAGGACCAGACCATCATTTTGCACGACAATGCTTAAACACGTACAGTGCAAGCTGTTACTGATTGTGTTTAACTATGGGGCTGCTAAGTGCTATACTACCTACTGCACTCCCCTGACTTAAGCCCTCGTAGTTCAACTCTATTTCTAAACTGAAGGAAACACTTCACGGCGTTCGCTTCAGAACTGCTACAAATTCGTTGGGCAAGAGACCGCGCCGCTAAAACTGTCAACGCAACTGGCACTGCTAAGAGTATCCTACGACTTCCACATTGCTGGCAACGGGTTATACACAATGCTGGTGACTACTTTATAGGCCAGTAAAACTTTGAAACACGTATCTATTTTGTACGAGCTGTAAATAAATAGTTGCCACTATTAAAGTTCCAATCCTCGTATAACTGCATGTGAGTCACCAGCAAGATCGCGTACAGCAAAATTATGCAGTTTTGTATTCATCTGTGATAATCTCCTGGCGTGGCATACTATTAGGACTACTCTAACAACACAATAGGAAGATGCAAATGGTCGAGTTACAAACAATCAAGATGATCCTCTGTAGCACCTCAGGATACAGTACTCAAACCCCGACGACGCTCACAAGTCAGACCGCCCCTGAGTACACTCTGCTCGTGTAATGCCACCGCCTGGTATCCCTAAAACAAATAACTCAAGGTGTTTTAAAAAATGGATCCCCAACATGTGAAAAAGAAACAAGAGTCAGCCCGTTAAGTGAACTAACAGTTTAAGAAAGACCAATTCACAAAGTCTCCTTTTTAAAGCAGCATGACATGGTGCACTCAAATTACAACCCCTCCACCCCCCACCACCCGAAATTTAGAAATAACTTGCGATCAACCAGACAATCAGCAAAAATTACAAATATAGGATAAATTTTAATACAGGAAATTTCATTTACTAACAAGCTGGGCGCTACCAGCACAGCAAGTCGTTAAACCCGTAGAAGGTAATCTTGCGCGGCAGAAAATTTACAAATAATGACACAAATTATGTAACTCCCAAAAATTCATAATCAAATATAGGAACAATAAAAAATAGGCTGGTAAATGAACAGAACAGGAGACTGAACGTTAGCACAGAAAGGAATCCGTCTCTCTTGCATCTTTCAAGTTTCCAAATGGTTCCAATGGCTCTGAGCACTATGGGACTCAACTGCTGTGGTCATCAGTCCCCTAGAACTTAGAACTATTTAAACCTAACTAATCTAAGGACATAACACGCGTCCATGCCCGAGGCAGGATTCGAACCTGCGACCGTAGCAGTCGCACGTCAAGTTTCCACACTGAGCCAAACGCCGCTCGAAATAAAATTATACCATCAATTTACCTGGCTGGACGGTACATAAAAAAGAACACTAACAAAGGTTAATCATGCACATGTCCCCGCAACCAGGTCCGGTGAATAATTATTTCAAGGCGAGTACAGTATAATGCCACAGTACAGTCACAAGATAACCGTTTAGAAACAGTCTTACCCGATATCCTTCCTTGGCAGGGATCTGCCGGAGGTAGTAGTCTCGCTTAGGTGTTGTGGGCGTCGTCTCTCGGTGGGCGGCTTTCTCTCTCTCGTGAGTTGCTCTCTACACACCCTACTGTCGACGTCCGAACGGACAGAAAGTATCTGAAGTGATGTCTTTGGTATGCCGGTGTGCTGGCCGCGCTATACAGGATGTCTGAAACAGGTGATGGGTCCACAATCCATTATATTGAGATAGGAAACCAGTGGTTGGAAATCCATATTTATTGTGTTATAGATGTAAACAGCGTACATCGCGTTTGTACAGATCGCACTGTGTCCTAACTCCACTAACCACAGAAGTTCCAGTCAATCCTTCACATTTTACTTCTCTTTGGTTGTGATATATCATAATGTAAACTCCTCACTACGTTTACTTTTTCATTCAGCAAGTGAGAGTGTTGTACCTGGGAACACTTATCGGACTTATTTCTCTAACCCAGTGCGTAACAGACGTTTAATGTATTTTCTTACTTCATTTTTAAGTAACAGTATTCTCTTTATGTATGCTGCAGCCTTTTTCTGAAATTGCAGTGATTACTGTTGTAAGCGAAACGCAATAGCTATTGAGAAGGAAGATAGTGCACTTCTGGTAAACTTGTTTTATCAGAACGTTATCATAGCAGCGCTGCGTTGTGAGAATATCGTCGATAGAAACAGCTGTGAGGTGGCCCCTTCTCAACAAATGGGCTAACAAATATGATCAGGAAATATGAAGACATAGATGAATTAGGTGGTACAACAGGTAGACACTGGCCGCCGAATCCCATGGCAGTTGTTGAAGTTGATGTAGCTATAGGTGGCCGTACAGCACTTCCCTCAAATTCTGCAACCAGTGTTCGAGCTGCGTCGCGGGAGTTGTTTTCCCCCTGATCAATAGCTGAAATGATTCTGCGGCCCATTTTATACTGTCATCCGTACAAGATTCAGAATGTCCACCAAATGAAGCCCCACGATTGGCTACAACGCCATGACTTTGCTCTTCGTTTCTTGGCACTCATGGGAATGGATGATAAGTGGCCAGGGAATATTCCCTGGACGGACGAGACACATTTTACTCTGCACAGTGTCGTGAATGGACAGATCCGTTGATATGAGGTTCTACTCCATCATGTGTTTTGCTGGAACATTCACTACATTCAGCTTATGTGACTGTATGGTGTGGTTTCACAAGCGCCTTTACTCTCGGTCCGTTTGCCTTCGAGGAGATGATACCTCATGGGCCTGTTACGTGAAGAGAGATATCTGCACATTATTAGGACCTCCTTGTGCAACACTTGATTCCAGCTTTGCCAACACTGGACTCGCATTCAGGAGGACGACTGTTCAATCCCGCCTCCTGACATCCTGTTTTAGGTTTTTCGTGATTTCCCTAAATCGCTCCTTCTCTGTCTTTCCCTACTCGGATGAGAGAGATGATCTCGCTGTTTGGTCTCTTCCTCAAACAACCCAACCCAACCCAACCGAGCTTTGCAAGAACGCATCTGTGCCCACACCAATATTTTCATGCAAGATGGGGCGCCGGTCGCGGTGGTCTCGGGGTTCTAGGCGCGCAGTCCGGAACCGTACGACTGCTACGGTCGCAGGTTCAAATCCTGCCTCGGGCATGGATGTGTGTGATGTCCTTAGGTTAGTTAGGTTTAAGTAGCTCTAAGTTCTAGGGGACTAATGACCACAGCAGTTGAGTCCCATAGTGCTCAGAGCCATTTGAACCATTTGAACCAAGATGGGGCGACACCACATGTCGCCTGCTAGTTTAAAAACTTCCTTCGAGAAACCTTCGGTAACTACCGCATCACCTATAGCCAATTTGTAGATGCGTGGCCTTCTAGATCCCCCATCCTAAATCCATGCGGCTTCTAGTTGTATGGCTATCTGAAAGATCGTGTCGGTCGGGACTGTATGCGGACTCTTGCTGACTTGAAGGCTAGCATGCGAGTGCATATCGCTAAGATTACACCATGTGCGTAGCGAGCGTCTGTCGACCATGCCTTGTTACCACTGCAGCATGTTGCTGAATTGGGACACCATAATGAACACATGTTGTAACTTGTAACCATATCCTAATAAATGTGCCAGAAACACCGTTATCATGAGTTTGATCGTTGCTCCCCGTTTTCTTGCACCGATATCGTATTCTGAGTGCTTATAGCGCCGTTTTCTCATGTGGTGGCAGCAAATGGAACTATTATTTTTTCGGCATACTCCACGAGCGCAGCGATAAATGAAAGTCGTGCGATGTATATACCTCGCACAGCAGCACTTTGAACTCTGTCAGTTTAATTATATCCACTCGGTAGTTAGATGCCACCTCCTTGAATATTCGCTGGGCCCAACGTGAAGCTTTCTCATCCCTGAATCACTACAATCATTCCTACTAGAGGCCCTTACTTATTTTTTTATTAATACTTTGGCAACTTCAAATTCATCACTGTCACCTTCCTTCCACTCAGATAATAATACATTATAATCTGACATTTATTTCTGAGCTTTCTCCTTCCTATACGCTATCTACTGTTTACTATATAAATAAATGTCTGTCACCCCTGTGGCCGAATTCCCCACTTGGATACAGTTTTACTGATGACGAAGATGATGACACACTGGTTGATCACGGTCTTTGGCTACTTCGTGGGCTCGGGTCTGATGCTCAAAGCTCAGTGCGATACACTCACCCTACGCACCAGGTCTCGTCAACGTCCGAGAACGAGCGGCAGCATTCTACATCAGTACGATGAAAAATCTGTGGATCCAATGTCAGCACATCCCGACCCAAGAGCGGGCTCTCCACTTCTGACTACCTCCCTTTGCAGTGGCGCATATATCCTCATCGCTTTTCCACTTCCTTTTTCGTTGACACAGTTTCATCCACACCGATTTCTCGTGCAATGGGGCAATGGGGCGTAATGTTTAACGCCTGATTATGAGAGGACATAACCGGAATGCGATGGAACGATGTCAACCATGATAGCTTGGCCCGTGGCCTGGAGTACAGTACACCACCGCACCCCACTTATCTCTCGGTTGGACAACTGGGTGTATGGTGGTCAATCAAAAGCATACGACGTCGCAACGGCTCCATACCATTAATATGGCCCACTCTCCGCTCTGACGACAGTGTCGCCTGCTTGACAAGGGTGCACATCGCTTGGAATGCGGATCTTCTCCAGAGGTGTAACAGTTGATAAAAACAATGCTTGCCCTTCTACTTCTAGACTAATGCAGTTACACGGATCAAAGGAATGTCGTAATCCTACCTGTTAAACGACAGTAACAAGATTCTTGATTTTTGAGCATTTTTACAGGGAATGTTTTACTTGTCTTCAGCACCACCATCGATAAAACTATGCAAATTTTTTGGGCAGTGTTTCCTTTAACGCACTCCGTAGTTAGTCGGTTGCTGTGGCTGAGCAGTTCTAGGCGCTTCGGTCCGGAACAGCGTTGCTGCTACGGTCGCAGGTTTGAATCCTGCCTCGCGCATGGATGTGTGTGATGTCCTTAGGTTAGTTAGGTTTATGTAGTTCTAGCTCTAGAGGACTGATGATGACCTCAGATGTTAAGTCCTATAGTGCTTACAGCCATTTGAACTATTTGATCTCTTCGTAGTTGGGTTGTGGCGAGCATGAGAAAGAGACTTCATAATGAGTGTCTAGTTCTCGGCACAGGAACATTGACAGGGACACAAGGCATTTTTCTTAGAGTCGACGTGTCCATTCTTCGTCTGCAGGACGAGGGGATTATGTTTTAACCACTCGCTTAGAGCAGCTTGTGTGTGGCCTCTTTGTTTATTACGCAGGGAGAACAGTCTTTTTCTATTTTTCATTATTGTACGATGTGTCTTACTGTTTTCTTACCACAATAAACCAGTTGTGTAAAATAAAAACTGATGTGTTCCCCTCTTTACCCGCTTTTTCCTTTCTTTATTTTTTTTATTTTTATTTATTTATTTATTTTTTTTTTGAGTCAGCGTTACTGTCTCAGGTGTGGAAGGACCCGTGTTCCGTTGCCGCCTTTTTCTGAAGCAGGGACATCTGGAACTGGGTCTGCTCTTCCCCGAGAGGCCAAATGAGGAGCTGCTTGAATAAAGAGAAAGCAGGACTATAAGGATTCACCTGCTGGCAAAAACAGCTGGAGGGATTGGCCACATTCTGATTACACGTCCCACGATCATAGATCGCTCCTCATGCTGCCATCTAGGCTGCAGTCGGCCTAATTAGCGAGTGGTGATTATGTTTACGTCTATCAACTTCATTTATTGTACTCTGTTACGCGGCCGTCGTGCGTATGTTTCCTGCATCAGCCATGGGTGGACACCACCTACAGAGAGCCCGCATCTCTTGGTCGTGCGGTAGCGTTCTCGCTTCCCACGCCCGGGTTCCCGGGTTCGATTCCCGGCGGGGTCTGGGATTTTCTCTGCCTCGTGATGGCTGGGTGTTGGGTGATGTCCTTAGGTTAGTTAGGTTTAAGTAGTTCTAAGTTCTAGGGTACTGATGACCATAGATGTTAAGTCCCATAGTGCTCAAAGCCATTTGAACCTTTTTTTTTTTTTTTTTGGACCGACAGAGACCTGCAAAATAGAGATACAGAAGCTGCGCCTCTCGGTTATGAAGCCACCGAGGCGTCGGATGGCCTCTTGAGCGACTGAAAGCGTAGTCCGGCCACCGAAGCACTGCCGTCTGTGACAAATTGTCGGCGGCTCGCCCCGTGAGGCAATACAACGCCCCGCCCTCGTCAGTTAGAGGTCCACTAGACTGAGGTATATCCTTGCGACGACACGCAGATTCTCGTCTTTCCGCGTCAGTATGAGCAAGGCAATAGGGTCGCAGTCATCTCCGAACGGTGTTACCGCCCGTGCATGGCTCCAAGGCTGTGTAGTCGACCACCAGACCTTACTGACTGCATAGCCGTCGTCATGTAGCTCTCCAGAATGGTCAAACCCCCCAGCAGATGCAGTGAGAGATGAGCAGCAACCTAAATTCTCCCGTATAGCTCGTATTCGCATCGAAACCTTGTCCATGTAAAAGCCTCTTTTTCCAGAACAGGAGATACCAAACTAACTCCGATTTGACGGCTCTCTTTGTTGAAACATGAAATGACGCTAAGATTTATTTAAAAGTATTTAAGTTTTGCCTCCTACCCCAAGCGCTAAAATTGAATGAATATTGTAATCACTGTACTATTGTTTTTCTAGGATGAACCAGTGCTACAATGGGCCATGGATTCCACTTCTGACTGCTCTCAGTAATGGTCCGCCACTCTGGGCGCCACTGTACACCAGATAATACTAAAGGACAAAATAAAGAGGAAATAATTTTTAAAAAATGCATGCTGCGCTAGGTTATTGGAAACAAAATGAGTATATTTTCATTTCAGTTCACTTTGTAAACAAAGCGACCGACTGCTTAGAGCAAAAGAGAATATGTATTGCTGAAATAATATTACAGGCACCGCACCTCGTCGTAATATCTTCCTATAACTCTTTAAAAAGAAATCAATTACAACTGCAATTGCTCTGGCACAAATACAGCGTACCCGTCAAAAGGGTTTACACTGTTTGAACTTTAATAACTGACGAGATATTAATGATACCGTGATCAAGTTATGGCTTTATGGAGTTGCCATTACTAATGTTGTAGCATTCGTTTGTTTTACTTTTGTTTATTTTCAGTTGCTAGTAGCTACACGTAAACAACAAGATTGATGGAAATTTGTCGTTGGAGAAAATAACGTGTGTGTTTTAAGTGTTATAGCAAACGTAAGAACATGAAAGACGTACAGAGACAATAGCAGGCAGAGTTTGGTAAGTGTAATAATAATGATATTAGGCGTCAAATTTGAGAGGAAAGGCCACGTACGCTGGTGACATGAGAGACGATTATAAGTGCCTGTGAATCCATTCCAATGGCAGCCATAAATGAAGACAGTCAATCCGTTCCGCACCGTTGCAGATACAACATTGCTTGCTATGGAGGGCACTTTGTACATCTTCAACAATAAAAAACCATCAGTGATGTCGTGACCGACTATGTGACTTAAAAATTCTTAATTATTATTATTTTTGTTCAAGTTAATGAAGTTCAAACATTGTAAACCCCTTTCTGGGACACCTTGTATATTTCTGTCAGTTCGCAGCTAATACAAAGCGATGACTTACTGCTTTGAGGCGGTGGCCACTTGTGGATTCCGTGCCTCTGATCCCACTGCTCTGTGTCCGCACCAAATTTACATCATTTTTTCGAATACTTAATTTTCCGGATCGCGAAACTGAGCCCTACCCTGGATGTTCTTAGATGTGATTATAAAACAATTTATCACTTGCCGCCTTTCTTCAATCACCCCAGCCACAGTTTGACATTGGTGGTGGTGGTGGTTGTTAGTGTTTAACGTCTCGTCGACAACGAGGTCATTAGAGACGGAGCGCACGCTCGGGTTAGGGAAGGATTGGGAAGGAAATCGGCCGTGCCCTTTCAAAGGAACCATTTCGGCATTTGCCTGAAACGATTTAGGGAAATCACGGAAAACCTAAATCAGGATGGCTGGAGACGGGATTAAACCGTCGTCCTCCCGAATGCGAGTCCAGTGTGCTAACCATTGCGCCACCTCGCTCGGTAGTTTGGCATAAATTATTTCCTTAGCTTTATACTAGAAATTAGTATTTCAGAGGAGAAAAAAAACCATCTGTAAGTGGACCGTTAGAGGATTAACTAGAAAGTGATCTTATAAATAAAGACTTAGGTTTCAGATTAAATTCAGCTCTCTACTTGGTCAAACAACAGAGATAGAGTTAGCATCAATTGTTCACCCGTTGTTAAATGAGTGTTCAATGTCGATGACGTCTGGCGTTAGTCACGAGTGGCTCTGTGGTGGCGCTAGTTGTCTATGGTGTATGTTGTCTTTCTGTGATACGCCATCTTGTGGTTCCTGCTTGCTACACCTCTGCACTCCCTCGGCTTGACACTGTCATCCGGAGCAATCTCTCGTTTCATTGCTACCTTGATAACGACGGCACTCACCTATTGAAATATCGGCAATTGTGCAGAATGTTATCCGCTTGAATTTCTGTAAGTTTTTTGTAATTCATGAATATGTAAGAGTGGACTTAAAACAAAGTATGTTATACACGATTGTGGCAAACGGAGTAACTTTTATTGAATCCCACAATACAAGCGAAAGTGACGCACAACATATGACACTCTTTCTCAACATAGTCACCAAGACATTGTAAGGAATGATCGGGCGTTATACCAGTCGTTCAATTCCTCGAGGACGGAAATCCGCTCATTAGACACCGTGAGAGAGCAGAGTGGAGCGTTCCGCGGAACTCACGCACTTCGAACGCTGTCAGGTGATAGGGTGTCACTTGTGTCATACGTCTGTACGCGAGATTTCCACACTTCTGAACATCCCTAGGTCCGTTGTTTCCAATGTGCTAGTGAAGCGAAAACGTGAAGGAACACGTGCAGCACAAAAGCGTACAGCCCGACCTCGTCTGTTGACTGACAGAGATCGCCGACAGTTAAAGCAGGTCTTAATGTGTAATAGGCAGACATCTATTCAGACAATCACACAGGAATTCCAAACTGCACCAGGGTCGACTCAAATATTATGACAGTTAGGTGGGAGGTGAGAACACTTGGATTTCACGGTCGAGCGGCTGCTCTTGAGCCACAAATGACGCCGTAAATGCCAAACGACCCCTCGCTTGGTGTAAGGAGCGTAAACATTGGACGATTGAACAGTGGAAAAACGTTGTGTGGAGTGTCGACTCACGATACACAATGTGACGATTCGCCGGTAGGGTGTGGGTGTCGCGAATTTCCGGTGAAAATAGTCTGCCAGCGTGTGTAGTGCCAACAGTAAAATTTAGAGGCGGTGGCGTTATGGTGTTGCTGTGTTTTTCATGGAGGGAGCTTGCACTCCTTGTTGTTTTGCGTGGCACTATCACAGCACCCGCCTACATTGACGCTTCAAGCACCTTCTGCTTCCCACTGTTGAAGAGCAATTCGGGAATGGCGACTGCATCTTTACACGATCGAGCACCTGTTCATAATGCACGGCCTGTGGTGGAGTGGTTACACGACAATAACACCCCTCTGATGGACTGGCCTGCACGGATTCCTGACCCAGATCCTATAGAACAACTTTGGGTTGTTTTGGAACTCCGACTTTCTGCCAGGCCTCACCGACCGACATCGACACCACTCCTCAGTGCAGTACTCCGTGAAGAATGGGCTGCCACTCCCCTAGAAACCTTCCAGCACCTGATTGAACGTATGCTTGCGAGATTGGAAGCTGTCATCGAGGCTAAGGGTGGGCCTACACCATATTAAATTCCAACACTACTGATGGGGCGCCATGAACTTGAAGGCATTTTCAGCCAGTTGTCCGGATACTTTTGATAGCATTGCAGTAGGTACTGAGAGATGAAGAAGCTTGCACAGGATAGAGTGGCATGGAGAGCTGCATCAAACCAGTCTAAGGACTGAAGACCACAACAGCAACAGTGCATATCGGTCTCAATGTCTGCAATTACTCCACAAGTTGCTATTGTTGTTGAACGGAAAACCTATAAAGTCATAAAATTTCTTTCATGATTGTGTTTCCTTTCCTTGTAAAACTAGAATGTTAATCCAAAAGTACATTATGAGTTCTGCGCTGCCACATGAACACTTTACGTTTTTCGTAAGCAAGATTCTTCAAGTGATGATGCACCAAGAAGCTAGTTTTTCTCTGTCTTGTTAACACTGTCACATTTCTTTACCGACAAACTGAACACGTTTATTCCAATTTAGTTCCCGTGCTCGCGAACTACAGTGATGTACAAGAACACGATAAACGATAGATGCAAGAAAAGAAAAGAATCTTTTGAAACTCAGTGTTTTAGAAATAGAGTAATGCTCAAAATTAGATTGGTTGATTGTGTAACTCAGTGTTTTAGAAATAGAGTAATGCTCAAAATTAGATTGGTTGATTGTGTAGCTAATAAAGAAGTTTAGAATCGAATCGGTAGGTAAGAATTTTATAGCCCAACTTGTTTAAAATAGGGAGAGGCCGTTAGGGCATATCATCAAGGAATCATCAAGCACTAAGCAATAATTAATTTTCCAGCGGAAGGAAGTAGAAGCGATAAAAATTGTCGACTTGCAGCAAGTCTTGTAATAAAGTATTCAGGTTCAAATGGATGTAGTTTGCAGTAGTTACTGAGAGCTAAAAAGACTTGGACAGGAAGGAACAGGAAGAGGGCTGCATGAGACCAGTCTTCAGACTAGCAACAACAATAACATCAATAACATAACCCTTTTTAATGTTTCCAGAGATATGATTTCTAAAAACCGTTGTGAGCTAAACGTGATATCCTAGTACAGTTGTCCAGTAAGCTTGATTTAATACAGCGTGCTCAGTCGTAAACACAACCGCTTCCGCGGTGTGCGGGCGGATGGGGAGGTCGACGGTTGTGCTCGCGGCGTGGGTGGCAGGAGGAACGCAGTAAACATTGTGCGGTTTGTATCGTTAGTTATTTGTAACATACGCAACATAAGCACTTCAAAAAAAAAAGTAAATTACTCGTGTCTGCTACGCAAAGAGATGCTGGGACTGACTCCCTTAGTTGTTCATGAATTTCCTCTGAGAAATGGCAGCAATTTCTTCTCTTTCTCTTTTAATGCCACACCCCTCCCCTCCCTCTCCCTCTCACCCCGAAATAAAAAATAACGGAAGGTTAAATAGGGGGAATGAGGACGCTCTATGTTGTTAGTGATAACTACATCTTGAAACGCGTCACGTTTTCTTCGCAATGAGAAGTTGACTGTATGTGCTGTTGCGGAGTCCTATTGAAAGAGCGCGAAAGCACGTTCTCTCTCAATTAATTCGCCAAAAAAAGTCTCCAAATGTTTTCCACATATCTTTCATTTTAATTGCTTCCTGGAAAAAATAGTGGCTATTATTCTCTCACAACTAATAGCGCACCGCACGCCTATTTTTTTATCATAACAGGGCTGTCTCGTATAATACTTTAGGCTTTTCAGTACTCTAATAACGGTTATCTTGTAAATTAACGTATCCTCATAGGTGGAACCTTGATTCGTCCGAAAAGAAAGATGAGAGCCAATTTCTCCACCATGAATGCTAATCAAAATCCTTTCACAAAATCGCAGCCTTTTTGCAGGGTCACCCGATTTTGTTTTTGCTGTGCAATTATTTTATAGGACTGTAACTTCTGTAACGTTGTAGCCGTTTGAACAGAGTCGTAAGAATTTTCCATTTACTAAGAAAAACGTGGAACTGATTTTCTAGGGTACTTACCGAAGCATGCCCAATGTTATCCAGAATTTCTTCTGCGGGGATTGTAAGTGGCCTTCAGGGGGGATTGTAAGTGGCTGCCTACGTTTCCTCGCAAGAACACTTCCCGGTTAGCGAAATTTGTTTATCAATGTATGAATCGTAGGCCGCGCGGGATTAGCCGAGCGGTCTGAGGCGCTGCAGTCATGGACTGTGCTGCTGGTCTCGGCGGAGGTTCGAGTCCTCCCTTGAGCATGGGTGAGTGTGTTTGTCTTTAGGATAATTTAGATTAAGTAGTGTGTAATCTTAGGGACTGATCACCTTAGCAGTTAAGTCCCATAAGATTTCACACATTTGAACATGTCATTTTTCTTTTTTTTTTTTCTTTGATGAATCGTACTCTGATTAGCAGCCTTAACATCAGGCAATTCCTCTTGAAATAACCACCTTACTGCGCGCACTGATTCTGTAAACAAGTTCTTTTTCCCATCCTGCCGCAGCTCGACATGTGGTGCAGCCTAGTGGCCTGCCCCTATTTTTTGTCTTTTAATATTTTGTGACTAAAGCTTTATCGGTTCATATTTATTTTATACGTGACATGCCAGTTTTAAATGTTTTATTTCTGATGAAGGCACTCTTAGAAGTGGCCGAAACCTAGGTCAAAAACACTTCATTTTCGCGACCGAGGGCTGCAGTTGTTTTAATTTTACCTTGTAACGGTCGCTGACAACGCAGCCATGTTTAAGGATTTACAACTGTCTTCCAAGGCTGGGATAACGTTTCGATTCCGCAACTGTTGAAATCACGTGGTTTTTAGGCGAAGGACTCGTCGAGCCATGTTTCATCCTGAAAGTACGTTCCTTGAAGGTTGTTTGATAGAGAGTGGAGAAGGTGACTTCCAAAACCCCAGCTCCTATATAGTGTTTCTTGTCAGTCCAGCATAAGGCGGGAGGGTGTCATCGTGCAGTAGCAGCACTTCACGCAGTGTTACTGGTCGTTGTGCGTTTGCAAGACGTATCGGTTGTTGACAAAAAAGAGCCAACAGTGATGGTTACATCTCGGAGAAGCAATTTATGGTACACCAAACCGTCGCTGCTCCACCAGTAGCATAGTATTGCCTTTTGTGGGTGCACGCAAGTTTTTTTAGTCGGAGTTTCTGCTTTGCTTCGGCTCAACCATTTCTTTCTTTTCGTTATGTTAGCATAAAGACACAATTTCTCGTCACCAGAAACGACACAGGATAGGAATGCTCAGTGTTTTTCACAAGCCAATTGATGACTGGCAAGCACAGATGCACATATGGCGCTAACGCGCTGCTTCCTGGACTCGAGTAGGTGCGCCGGCCCCAGATCGAATCCACCCGGCGGACTGACGACGAGAGCCAGTGGGCCGGCCAGCCTGGATGTGGTTTTTAGGCGGTTTTCCACATCCCGATAGGTGAGTACCGGGCTGGTCCCCACGTTCCACCTCAGTTACACAGCTCGCAGATATCTGAACACATTCACACTATTTCATGGTTTCCACTAGACACAGACTCGAGTTTTGAACCTTCTACATTTCGTGCAAATGTCGAACAATGTTGGAATGATCACAGTTCATCACACTTGCCAGTTCTCGAGTACTCTGACGTGGATCATTGTGGATTAATGCGTTTACACGATCTTCATCAAACCCTGAAGGTTTTTTGAATGTAGAGAGTCACTTAGTAAAAACGCTCCTTCTTGAAACGAGAAAGCCATTTTCTTCCCGTGCTCTGTCCATTGGCAGATCCCCATACATGGTGTAAATGTTTCTGACTGCCTCCGCTGCTGTGGCTCCTCTACTGAACTCAAACAGAAGAATATGTTGAAAATGTTCTGTCGCTCCACTTGGCACTCTATTTTCTAGCGTTCACAGCTCCACCCACCATCTGCAAATGACGAAATGACAATATTTAAACTACAAATAAAAACATGACGATCGATAAATATACCCACAGCAACCGGAGAACCAACACGCAGAGAACATAGACACTACGAACTTATGCACCAACCTAAAATTTTAATGCGCTGCCATTTGTGATTCTTAGCAAGGCATCTCTGTACATTTCTTACGCTCTGATCGAGCAATAATTGTATGAATCATTGTTGGTGCCGGCTGTACTGGCTGGGTCGTCACAATATTTACTTGCTGAAAGCTCGCTGTAGCCGTTTGGTACACTGGCACCCTGAGTGGCAGCATTGTAGGGAGACGATTTGGATATGACCTTGCTTACCACACTTGCAACACTGTTCTACGTGACAAGGACAGCTTTTCTATCATCCTGATGTCGAAGTACATCTCACAACGTGACTGAAAGGTTTTACCTATAATTCTATTCTAAAGCCGAACACTGTATCTATTCACTGTAAATGAACTACAGAGTGAATGCCTTGTGCGCTGTGGACGAGAGAAATTGTCAGAGTTGCAAAATCAATTTCAGTTGTGTCCACAGTACTTTGAGACTAATTGACACAACTGTCTTCAGATCCGAATCTGGCAGTTCTAAGATAGCAACGCGTAGGCGTATGTCTCACACGTTTTGCGTGTTTTGCATAATCTAACTTAACATGACTGTAGCTCTGCCCACAAGAACACTTGAACCTGAAATGTCTTGTTAGACCTTTAAGTTCAGCAATACACTGTTCTAGGTTCATCTTAAACGAAAGAAAATTAAAACTCGCCGCAGCGACATGAGTCAGTGCCACGTAATACTCGGTGATTTTTTTAACGATTCCTCATAATCGGCAAACATTTAAATACACAGACGATAAACGTTGGCTCTGACAGTGGGTAGAAAGAATGCGACACGCACCATACCTTTAAAGCTGTGTTCGTGAAGGGGGTGTTGAGTGTTGAGTGTGGTATTCTGACCAGTCCTCATCGTTGCTGTTAAACTGGCAAAACGTGGGGGCAGTTATCCTTCGTGGTGCTGCCTGTTGTGACGGAAGTTCGTTATTTGTTGAGCTCCGAGAAGCAGTCGTTCAGACTACTGTGCCTGAAACTGAACACCATCGTTTAGACAGTTCCCGTGGGGGTCAGACATGACTGAACGTTTTATAGTAGACACAAAAATACAGAAATATTGCGGCTGTGACTAGCAGTACTGTAAGAACATCCACTTACGGAGGCAAGGTGGAAGTCTAGTAGAATATGAAGCAACGTGGAAACATCATCGTCGCCATTTCGTGTATGGCGGCGGAGGGAAGAACACTGAATTACAAAACCAAATATCGTCGTCATTTTCATGTATGTCAAAGCAAGCCTAGATGACAGTGTTATAATTTTTCTTATGGAGGGGATCGAGACAGGCTACAACACAGATTAAGATTATTAATTGACTTTAGTAAAACTCTTTGACATCGAATATTTAACTTGTATGCAACCCATGTCTATATGAATAACAATATAGAGGGTGTTACAGTGTAAGTATAGATATTTTTATTAGTGACTCAGGACAGTGTACTGAAGTGTATTACGTCAGCATTTACAGACTAATAATTATAGCTATTAAAGTAGTAACTTTTAGGTTGGTTAGTTCCCCAAGTAAATGATGCAGAGGAAGCCATAACTGCTTATTTTCTGCTGAGTAGCAGGTCAGGTTTTGAATTGTGGTCATACGAATGCAGAACGGTTAATCAATACTGACAGGCGTAGTTCACTTAGTGACACAGTTACGACCATACTGAAAACAGCAGATAGCAAATAATGTTGCCTGTTTGCAGGAAGATGCAGAGAAAACGCAACTAACACACTGAAGTGGGCACATATCATGATGCCAATAATCACGATATCTACACTTACCTCTCTGACTTATACACTACTGGCCATTAAAATTGCTGCACCAAGAAGAAATACAGATGATAAACGTGTATTCATTGGACAATTACATTATACTAGAACTGACATGTGATTACATTTTCACTCAATTTGGGTACATAGATCCTGAGAAATCAGTACCCAGAACAACCACCTCTGGCCATAATAACGGCCTTGATTCGCCTGGGCATTGAGTCAAACAGAGCTTGGATGGCGTGTACAGGTACAGCTGCCCATACAGCTTCAACACGATATCACAGTTCATCAGAGTAGTAACTGGAGTGTTGTGACGAGCCAATTCCTCGGCCACCATTGACCAGACGTTTTCAATTGGTGAGAGATCTGGAGAATGCGCTGACCAGGGCAGCAGTCGAACATTTTCTGTATCCAGAAAGGCCCGTACAGGACCTGCAACATGCCGTCGTGCAATACCGTGCTGAAATGTAGGGTTTCGCAGGGATCGAATGAAAGTTAGAGCCACGGGTCGTAACACATCTGAAATGTAACGTCCACTGTTCAAAGTGCCGTCAATGCGAACAAGAGGTGACCGAGACGTGTCACCAATGGCACCCCATATCATCACGCCGGGTGATACGCCAGTATGGCGATGACGAATACACGCTTCTAATGTGTGTTCACCGCGATGTCGCCAAACAGTGATGCGACCATCATGATGCTGTAAACAGAACCTGGATTCATCCGAAAAAATGACGTTTTGCCATTCGTGCACCGAGGTTCGTCATTGAGTACACCATTGCAGGCACTCCTGTCTGTGATGCAGCGTCAAAGATAACCGCAGCCATGGTCTCCGAGCTGATAGTCCATGCTGCTACAAACGTCGTCGAACTGTTCGTGCAGATGGTTTTTGTCTTGCAAACTTTCCAACCTGTTGACTCAGGGATCGAGACGTGGCTGCACGATCCGTTACAGCTATACGGATAAGATGTCTGTCATCTCGACTGCTAGTGATACGAGGCCGTTGGGATCCAGCACGGCTTTCCGTATTACTCTCCCGAACCAACCTATTCCATATTCTGCTAACAGTCATTGGATCTCGACCAACGCGAGCAGCAATGTCGCGATGCGATAAACTGCAATCGTGATAGGGTACAATCCGACCTTTATCAAAGTCGGAAACGTGATGGTACGCATTTCTCCTCCTTACACGAGGGATCACAACAACATTTCACCAGGCAACGCCGGTCAACTGCTGTTTGTGTATGAGAAATCGGTTGGAAACTTTCCTCTTGTGAGCACGTTGTAGGTGTCGCCACCGGCGCCGACCTTGTGTAAATGCTCTGAAAAGTTAATCATTTGCATATCACAGCATCTTCTTCCTGTCGGTTAAATTTCGAATCTGTAGCACATCATCTTCGTCGTGTAGCAATTTTAATGGCCAGTAGCGTATATTTATGGTATTATCACAGAACACAATAATTGTTTATCACTTGAGTAATACTGAATGAGAGTCAAATGACACGTTCCATTTGCTGGTACACAGCTCTGCCCGTTCTGAGCTGCGCTCTGATATACAGGTAAGTAGACTTTCAGCGGTGTCGTCGGCACACGGAACCTCTTGATGGCGTCTCTCCAACGACGTCTCTCGATTGCGGCTGTGTGTAGCAGCGACTGCCTTAGCTTGTTGTTCCGTCGGTAAGTAACAACTTCGACACGTGATCTCACTCTTCAGACGGTGACACAAAGCGTACCCGTACTGAACGCAAGCAGCGCGAGGAGGCGCGCCGACCGATGTCCACTCTTGGATGCACCTGAGGATGCGGGCAGCGGCGGGCCATATCGCCGGCGCGGCGCTGCCGCAGCAGGCGCGGCCACTCCACACCCGAGAATTTGGCGTGCACGCTCCTGAAGGCTCACCTTGCAGACTCAGATGGGCGGCCCGCACGAGATCAGCGTGCACGGCGGCCCACGCGCAGCAGTGGTTCAAATGCCTCTCAGCACTATGGGACTTGGCATCTGACGTCATCAGTCCCCTTGACTCACAACTACTTAAACCTAACTAACCTAAGGACATCACACACATCCATGCCCGAGGCAGGATTTGACCTGCGACCGTAGCGGTCGCGCGGTTCGCGCAGCTGTGGAACCGAACTCCGGCCCCACCGCGCAGAAGACAAGGCGGCGATGCGGAAGGCGGCGACGGTGGCGATGCAGTAACCGCCGACAGCACTGTCTTGGCGCCAACGAACAGCCATGCCGATACCGAGAGAAGTGGCGACATCCACAACGTGATCTCCATTCTCACAAACATGTTCGATCACATGATGGGCAAATGACGCACTAGATAGCTGCTGTATTGAGTATAGCTGCCAAGTCGTCCGCTGGTCAACAAAAGGCCGCTCAAGCCAGCCACTGTGCGTGCCCACGTGCTGTATCGGCGCCTGAAATAGATCGCCGTCTGAAAATGATCAACTAGAGGACAAGAAAATAGAGGGGGCACACCACCATCCACAACGCATAGGAGGCACAGCACCTTAGAATTCTAGTACTCAGCCAACCCCGAAACCTAAGGCGGACCTCTGAGAAGGTACCCGCAGTGCGGCACAATTACGCGATAGCACTGAGTATGTACTTTTTGACGATGTTGTGATACTGACTTGAATAATATTACTGAAATGCACGCTCCCGGAGTGTTATCGATTTAGGCACACAGCGATAATGTCGTATCGTTTTCTCATTAGATCCAAGCGTTCAACTTAAGCAGCTCAATGACTACATTTGCTATGAAGTACGAAAGAACTTTAGTGTAAAGTTAAGCCTCTTTTATGCAGTAAGCCATGCAAAAGTTCAATCAAAAATATGTTGTCATAAAATAGGTCTAATGTCAAAAGTAAATATCACTGAAGAAATAAATATTGATTTGAGGTTCGTCAGACACTATGATTGCTGTTGTTGTGGTCTTCAGTCCAGAGACTGGTTTGATGCAGCTCTCTTTGCTACTCTATCCTGTGCAAGCTTCTTCATCTCCCAGTACCTACTGCAACCTACATCCTTCTCAATCTGCTTGGTGTATTCATCTCTTGGTCTCCCTCTATGATTTTTACCCTCCACGCTGCCCTCCAATACTAAATTGGTGATTCCTTGATGTCTCAGAACATGTCCTACAAACCGATCCCTTCTTCTAGTCAAGTTGTGCCACAAACATCTCTTCTCCCCAATCATATTCAATACTTCCTCATTAGCTATGTGATCTACCCATCTAATTTTCAGCATTCTTCTGTAGCACCACATTTCGAAAGCTCCTCTTCTCTGTTCGTCTAAACTATTTATCGTCCACGTTTCACTTCCATACATGGCTACACTCCATACAAATATTTTCAGAAATGACTTCCCGACACTTAAATCTATACTCGATGTTAACAAATTTCTCTTCTTTAGAAACGCTTTCCTTGCCATTGCCAGCCTACATTTTATATCCTCTCTACTTCGACCATCATCAATTATTTTGCTCCCCAAATAGTACAACTCATTTACTACTTTAAGTGCCTCATTTCCTAATCTAATTCATGCAGCATCACCTGTTTTAATTCGACTACATTCCATTATCCTCGTTTTGATTTTGTTGATGTTCATCTTATATCCTCCTTTCAAGACACTGTCCATTCTGTTCAACTGCTCTTCCAAGTCCTTTGCTGTCTCTGTTTTCTTTACTGCTTGCTCAATATACAGATTGAATAACGTCGGGAATAGTCTACAACCCTGTCTCACTCCCTTCCCAACCACTGCTTCCGTTTCATGTCCCTCGACTCCTATAACTGCCATCTGGTTTCTATACAAATTGTAAATAGCCTTTCCTCCTTGTATTTTACCCATGACACCTTCAGAATTTGAAAGAGAGTATTCCAGTCAACATTGTCAAAAGCTTTCTCTAAGTCTACAAATGTTAGAAACGTAGGTTTGCCTTTCCTTATTCTTTCTTCTAAGATAAGTCGTAAGGTCAGTATTGCCTTACGTGTTCCAATATTTCTACGGAATCCAAACTGATCTTCCCCGTGGTCGGCTTCTACCAGTTGTTCCATTCGTCTGTAAGGAATTCGTGTTAGTATTTTGCAGCTGTGACTTATTAAACTGATAGTTCGGTAATTGTCATACCTGTTGACACCTGTTTTCTTTGGGATTGGAATTATTATATTCTTCTTGTAGTCTGAGGGTATTTAGCCTGTCACGTACATTTTGCTGACTAGATGGTAGAATTTTGATAGGCCTGGCTGTCTCAAGGCTGTCAGTAGTTCGAATGGAATGTTGTCTACTCCCGGGGCCTTGTTTCGACTTAGGTCTTTCTATGATTGCTAAATCCACTAAAATGAAAACCCTGGTTGTAAACTAAGATATATAAAAAAAGATACGTGACTCCAATAGTTGTGACAGTATACTCGTAAAATGGTTGTAGCTTCTGTACTGGCTGCCCAGGCCACATGAAGAGGCCCTGTCAAACAGCATTCTGACAAGGGAAACTTCCCATCGCACCCTCCTCAGATTTGGTGGTAAGATGGCCCAGTGGATATCCCCTCCAAAACAGATGACAGATCAAGCATGGCAACAGGAAGAAGGTGTACTGAACTGTGAAAAGGAAGTGTTACAGAATCGTTCCAATCTCATGGCTGTGCAAAATCAAGAGAATTTGATAGCAATGACGTTGTGGTTATGTGGTCACGGTGTTGGACTACGAAAGGAGAGCCTGTATTCGAATCTCATTCCTATCCCACTGATTTTTCATAAAATTACGAACCGTCTGTCCGTTCATCGACGTGTCTGTTCGGTGTATTCAAATTTGTGTTTGTGTCGTCATGTAACATCCGTTTGCTACAGCGATGTGCAAGAAAGAGACCTCCAGACATAGGGTACCTCCTATTTGTTCTACACAAGTACCACATGTTATGACTCTTTAATTCCATTTTGGAATTATCAGTTCAAACCTATCACAAAACGACAAAGTGCAGAAATTCACGTGAGGGATCAACGCATTGATGACATAACCAACATTCCAGCTAATGCGATGCTGAGTGGAACAACATCCCAAAGAAAGACTCTTCTGAAAGATTAACACGGTTGTATAAGCTTTCTGTGTGTTGCACTCAAGTGACTGCGTGACCATGTTGAATACTTGAAGCATTAAAACCACAATTTTAACTTTTCTCTTCTTTTTTTATTAGACGTGGCTCTAAATTTATTTGGACAAGTGGGGTATCCACCTGACGAGAATCGAGATTGTTATTATTGGGGAAAACATACTACCTTACATGCTTACTGGCGCTAATTATGAGCTATAATAAACGACCAAATAGTACAGGTACATTAGTATGTGACCTGCTGCCTACAGAGGTTAGCTGAACCACAAGACACAAAGGCAATGTTGAAACACCCCTTAGAAAAATTGCACACGACTGTGCTTAACCTGACACACAATATTTTTTTAGCGCAACGCAATCTGACTTTTAATAATCCCTACAAGAGAATGGCCCTGACTAACATTAACCTATATGTTTCACAAATCACTTACCTCACAAAAATCTTCGTTACTCGAACTACTGCAATACAGCGAGCGCCACTACTGCCAGCTAACTAAAAGATTCAAACTACCGAAGGCACTAACTATTGATAGGCATAGTCAGCAAATGAAAGATTTTGATAGAGAACAAACAATGTATTTACCTTAATAGTCATAATATATATAGCAGTTCATGACTTCCAGTCTTACAAATTACAAAACTCCGCCATCTTTCTCTCCACGTGCACCACTGCTGGTGACTCACCTCCAACTGCGCAACGCTATGCGCTGTTAACATCCAGCTGCCCAACACTACAATGGCAGATAACAATGCAAACCAGCCACACACTGCACACGGCACAATGTTACTGTCATTCCCGAAATTATTGCTCGAAATTCAATCAATTCCTCCAAATTAATATTTAAGTCGGTCACATGTATCTTCCTAATGTTAATCATGCAACCTCTCCGTGATTATGAGAATAGATAACACCGATAACAATAGGAAAATGATGTAGCAAACAATTTAACGTAGCCTACTGACAATCACAGCTTTAAAATAATCCACAGAACTTCAACAAAATGTGATTTATTAAATTCGTAGACAGGCTGTAAGCAGAGATCAATGCCAGAATACAAGCAGGAAACTGATCTTACCACCGCCTAGCACAACTGCTTCGGTCCAAATCTCTCTCCAGACAGTTCAAGATTCGACTGTACAAAACCCTGATCCAGTCTGTTGTTCTATATGGCTGTGAGACATGGAGTATCCGGAAACAGGACTTCCATAAGCTCCTTGTTTTTGAGAGAAAAGTGCTTCGGAAGATCTTCGGTCCCGTTCTGGATGCAGATACAGTGGAATGGAGGATCAGATACAACCAAGAGCTTGGGGAACAATACCAGCAGCCCAACATAGCAGGAACTGTCAAAGTCAAACGAATGCAGCGGGCCGGCCATGTGGCCTGGATGGAGGATCAGAGATGGCTTCGGAAGCTCCTGAATTTCACACCTACAGGAAAGAGACCGCCAGGGAGGCCCAAGAAGCGTTGGAGGGATGGACTTCATGAAGATTTAAACCAAGTCTCAGTAGATGTGGACGAATGGCGGATAGCAGCAATGTACAGAATACATTGGAGGAGGAAACTTGTAGATGCGTGCGGTCCACTGGGCCTGATCACGTAGTAGTTGTAGTTGTTGTAAGGGACAAATAAAGCCACCTCACAACCAAACTGTCATCTTCCGGCCCAGTCTAGATCTACCTTTAGCCTAAAATTTGTCGCCACAACAAATGTTTCGTACGGTGGGAGAGAAGCATTATCACACACACGCCTAAGCAACGTCTATTTACTGCATTTTAAAAGACGATGTTTATTTATTCTCGGTACACTAGCAACATTACATTTGACTGTGCCAAGGAGATACAGCACATTACGGCAACAGGGGTCCTGTTTCTGCATCATCAGTGAACAGTATGTTCATTATCTTGGATGGCAGCAGCCGTCTAGTCACAGTTCTCGCGTTTTCGTTTGCGTCGGAAAGTAACCGATTTTGTGAAATATTACAAGTTCCTAATCAGGGGCGAATTATTTAGATTCACCTGAATGCTTTGATAGAAAAGTTATTGAATCTCTGTGTATTAATCTAATTTATTAGACACAGTTTCTGCGTTTGCGTTCGCGTCTACAGTAGAGCTCCGTAGCTCGTGCCGTTAGTCCCTTTATCTGTGTAGCGTAATTTTCCACGGTCTCTAGTATGGACAGGGACTGTAATTGTTGTATGCCGATGGGAGTCGAATTGGTGACACTTCACCCTCATCTCCATGCTGTGATGGCTTCGGTTGAACAGCTTGAAGCTGCAGTGGATGGGCACCACTATTGTGGGCCGGCAATGGGGTCCAACGGATGTCCAACACGTCAGAGTCCTCCGATCGGTCCTCACCGGTGGCCAGCCAAGTTACTGGACGCACTGAGGGTCGGTGGGAGATCGCCTCGGGGCGTGGCAGGTGGAGAAAGACTTCCCAGGGGGTCGCACGTAAGGCCTTCCCGGTTAGTCTGTCAAACAGGTTCCAGGTGCTGTCTGCGGCTGATACTGTCGCGGAAGCCAGATGTCGTCGTCTGTCCTGTTTCAGAGGAAACCTCCCAGCCTGCAAGATCCGGGCAACTGCAGAGGGTGGGATTATTGATCGTTGGGAGTTCCAACGTTAGGCGCGTTATGGGGCCTCTTAGGAACATGGGTGCCAAGGAGAGGAAGAAAACCAATGTGCACTCTGTGTAGATACAGGGTGGAGTCACTCCAGACGTGGAAAGCGTCCTTCCAGATCCCATGAAGAGCACAGGGGGCAGCCAATCGCAGGTGGTGGCTCACTTCGGTAGCAATAATGTGTGTCACTTTGAATCAAAAGGCTGCCAGTCTTGCTTGTGAGATGAAAGCAGAGCTGGTCATTTGCAGCGTAGTCGACAGGACCGATTGCGGACATATGGTACAGAGACAAGTGGAGGGTCTGAATCGGAGGCTCAGACGGTTGTGCGACCGTGTAGGCAGTAGATTCCTCGACTTGCGCCATAGGGCGGTTGGGATTCGGGTTTCGCTTCACACAGGAGGCACTACAAGGGTAGCAGGGGCTGTGTGGCGTGGACTGGGCGGCTTTTTTAGGTTAGAGGGCATCGAATGAATACAAAAACGGCTTCAGTCCCAAAGAGTGCAGGTCGAACACAGGAAGAACGTAGATACAGGACCCATTGGTGTTAATTGTCGTAACTGTGTTGGGAAAGTGTCAGAGCTCCAAGCACTAATGGAGAGCACTGATGCGCAAATCGTTATAGGCACTGAAAGCCGAATAAAGCCAGAGATACGTTCAGCAATTTTTGCGAAGAACCTAACAGTGTTACGGAAGGACAAACTAAACACGGTTGGTGGTGGCGTGTTTGTTGCTGTCAGAAGTAGTTTATCTTGTCGCGAAATTGTAGAAGATAGTTCCTGTGAGTTAGAATGGGCGGAAGTCATTCTTGGCAACCGGAATAAAACAATAATTGGATCCTTTTACCACCTCCCAATTCAGATGATACAATTGCTGAAAGGTTAAAAGAAAACTTGAGTTTGATTTCAAACACTTACCCGACTCATACAGTTATAGTTGGTGGTGACTTCAATTTATCCTCTATATGTTGGCGAAAATTCATGTATAATTCCTGAGGTACGCATATCCGAATTTGTGCTAACCGCTTTCTCTGAGAATTATTTCGAGCAGTTAGTTCAGGAGACCACGCGAATAGTAAACGGTTGTGAAAACAGACTTGACCTCTTAGCGACAAATAACCCTGAGTTAATAACGAGCACCAGAACGGATACAGGGATTAGTGAACACAGGGTTGTCGTAGCGAGACTGAATATTGTAATCCAGAAATCTTCCAAAAATAAACGAAAAATATATCTATTCAAAAGCGCAGATAAAAATTCACTTGACTTCTTCCTGAGAGACAATCTCCACTCCTTCCAAATGAACAATATAAGTGTAGACAAGATGTGGCTTGAATTTAAAATTTGGAAATTTGTGGGAAGGGCTTAGGAGACCAAACTTCTGAGGTCATCGGTCCCTAAGCTTACACACTACTTAATTTAACTTAAACTAACCTACACTAAGGACGACACACACAACCATGCCCGAGGGAGAGCTCGAACCTTCGACGGGGAAAGCCGCGCGGACCTTGACAAGACACTTCAGACCTCTCGGCTACCCCGCGCGGCTTTGAATCCAAAGAAATAACATCAGCAGCATTTGAGAGATTTATACAAAATAAATTAACATACGACCGAGTTGACCCTCCTTGGTACACAAAGCGTGTCAGAAAACCGTTGCAGAAACAACGAGAAAAACATGCCAAATTCAAAAAGATGCAAAATCTCCAAGACTGACGATCTTTTATAACAGCTCGAAATTTAGCCCGGACTTCGACGCAAGATGCTTACAATATTTTTCACAACGAAATTTTGTCTCGAAACCTAGGAGAAAATCCAAAGAGATTCTGGTCGTATGTGAAGTGTGCTAGCGGCAAGACAGGATCATTAGGGATACTATCGAACACAGTGCTGCCAAAGCAGAGTTACTAAACACAGCCTTCCAAAATGGCTTCACAAAAGAAGATGAAGTAAATACTCCAGAATTCGAATCAAGAACAGCTGCCAACATGGGTAACGTAGAAGTAGATACCCTCGGAGTAGTGAAGTAACTTAATTCACATAATAATAAAAGCAACATTTTTGGTCCAGACTGTATACCAGTTAAGGTCCTTTCAGAGTATGCTGATGCAATAGCTCCAAACTTAACTATCATATACAACCGTTACTCGAAGAAAGATCCGTACCCAAAGACTGGGAAGTTGCACAGGTCACACCAATATTCAAGAAAGGCAGTAGGAGTAATTCACTAAATTAGAGGCCCATATCATTAAAGTCGACATGCAGCAGGATTTTGAAACATATATTGTGTTGCAACATTATGAATTACCTCACAGAAAACGGCCTATTGACACACAGTTAACACGGATTTAGAAAGCATAGTTCTTGTGAAACATAACTAGCTGTTTACTCGCATGAAGTGAGAGTGCTATTGAGAAGGGATTTCAAATTGATTCCGTATTTCTGCATTCCCGGAAAGCTTTTTACACTACCACACAAGCGGCGTGTAGTGAAATTGCGTGCTTATGGAATATCGTATGAGTTATGTGAATGGATTCGTGATTTCCTGTCAGAGAGGTCACAGTTCGTAGTAATTGACGGGAAGTCATCGAGTAAAATAGGAGTGATTTCTCGCATTCCCCAAGATCGTGTTATAGTCCCTTTGCTGTTCCTTATCTATATAAACGATTTGGGAGAAACTCCGAGCAGAAGTCGTCGATTGTTTGCAGCTGACACTGTCGTTTATCGACTAGTAAAGTCATCATAAATCAAAACAGACTGCAAAATCGTTTAGAAAATATATCTGTATAGCGTGAAGAAAATATATCTGTATAGCGCGAAGGAATCCGTTAAACTTTGGTTACACGATAAATCAGTCAAATCTAAAGGCCATAAATTCAACTTAAAACCTAGAAACTACAATTGCAAACAATTTAAATTGGAAAGAGCACAGAGGAAAGTTGTGGGGAAGGCTAACCAAAGACTGCGTTTTATGAGCAGGACACTTAGAAAATGTAACAGATCTACTAAGAAGACTGCTTACACTACGCTTGTCCGTCCTCTTTCAGAATACTGCTGGGCGTTGTGGGATCCTTACCAGATAGGATTGACGGAATACATCTAAACAGTTCAAAGAAGGCAGCACGTTTTATATTATGTCGAAATAGGGGGGAGAGTGAAACTGAAACGATACAGGATTTGGGATGCACATAATTAAAACAAAGGCGTTTTTCGTTGCGGAGGAATCGTCTCACAAAATTCCAATCACCAACTTTCACCTCCGAGTGCGAAAATATTTTGTTGACGCCAACCCACATAGGTAGAAACGACCGCTACTATAAAATGAGGGAAATCAGAGCTCGTACGGAAAGATATAGGTGTTCGTTCTTTCCAAGCGCTATACGAGACTGGAATAATAGAGAATTGTGAAGGTGGTTCGATGAAACCTTTACCAGACACTTAAAGGTGATTTGCAGCGTGTCCATCTAGATGTAGTGGGCAGTAATTACTACGGTTGAAACTTGTGACCCCCATCTCAGACTCATCTCACCCCGCTTGCAGTTGACCTCTATCAAACGTTGTCCATTTTGGGAAGGGAAAAAATTCTACCAGAAATGTGGTGGTGGTGGTAAGTTCCTATGGGACAAAACTGCTGAGGTCATCGGTTCCTAGGGTTACACACTACTTAATCTAACTTAACCTAACTTACGCTATGGACAACACACGCACCCATGCCCGATTGAGGACTCGAACATCTGATGGAGGGAGCCGCGCGAACCATGTCGTAGCCGCGCAGCTACGAGAAAGGTCATGAGTTCATCACAGTCGCCTGTTGAATTTTTTACGTCCCTTAACTATGTATATTTCTTGTCCAGCAGGATTATTTAATTTTTCTTTGCGGTAGACCGAGTACGAATGGCTATGAATACAGGCTGAAATGCAGGTGAAGCAAAGAGGCTGACAGAAGAATAAGTTTCTAATTTCATGCATACGGTTTCAACATTTCCACTGTTTTTCATACTACGCTCTAGGTTATAAATAAATGAGAATGTTATTATCTGGGAAACAATCGGTCACTATATAATAGCAAACTGAAATGCACAAATAAAAACCGACTAAACTATTATTTTATGGAACCCAGCCATGACGCTATTACAAAGGCTACAAAGAGTATTTACGCGTTCGACCATAAGCTGCGTTTGCAGGTAATTAGTTTTCCAGTTAACTCTTTTATTTTCTTCTTTCAGTGTCTGCTTTTGCGCAGCTAACACACCTGATCGATGTATACCGAAGCGGATTAACGCTTTTGTTCTGTTGATGGATGTGTTACTTTAACACAGTGGAAGGGGGTAGTTTTGCGCAGTATATGTCTTCCAATAGCACTGTCTTCATTCCATGGGTGGCTGTATTTTGATTGTTTTGTGTAGGATGCATTTGAAACAGGAACTTTTAAAACGAAGCAGATAAGGGTCCTGGAAATCACTACCACTTTGGCCTGGATTCTTTCTGTGTGCGGCTTTGATTTTTGTTAGTTTCAAGTTTGAGAAACATCAATAAATGTGAGCTTATACTTTCAGTATGTAAGTTTAAAACTGATTTGGTGATTTTGCAACGTCATACTCTCCGTAACCGTTGCGTATCAATTTGTTTATTAGGTCCTACAGCTTATATTAAGTATTGTCGGAGGTTCTATTAGAAATTAGTCGACAGCCTATGTGCATATAAATTTAATTCTGAGTTTTTCATAGTTTGTACAATAGTAATCCTACAAGGAAATGAAACAAAGGTGTCCATGACATCTGCATCGTAGTTCAATAACATCACCCAGAAACACGATTTTTTAATGATATAATTACAATGTTCAGACAGACGAACAAACCTGTAGTCATATTCGTGGACTGTAAGAGGGCAGGCAGACACTCTTTGACACACTAGAGGAATAGACAGAAAAATTCTACCGCTCATGCAAGAGACACCACATACAAAATAAAACTTGTGGGAGAAATCTCAGAACCGTTCGAGATACACACAGGGGTAATACAAGAAGAAGGTCTCTCACCGCTTTTATTCAAGATGGTGTTGGACAAAATTATCGAACAATGAAAAGAAAAAGTGAAAGAAATGGAGTTGGGAAGAACATGTGCATACAAGACCGCCATAAAATGCCTGGGATTTTCAGATGACCTGGCGACACTCAGCAACAATAGACAAGAAGCATAATTAAAGAAACATTTCAAGAGAGGTATCATTCAGGCACAGCAATACAGTTGTATTACCAGAAGCACACTGCGTACAGAAACGAGCCGAAACGGAGCATCCAAAAACAAAGACTCACAAAGGGGATTTTAGATGTAGTAAAGAGCTCAGTCAAAAACTCACTTGGTTTCAAGATACAGAAGAAAACCTCAAGAAAGCAGAGATCAATAAGGAAACGATAAAAGAAAGACATTTAGAAAAAAAATTATGGACAAGGAATTTGAAGTAAAAGAAAGGAAGAAAACAGGTAAAATAAGGACAGAGTAAAGGAAGCAGGTACACAATGAAATAATGAAGAAGTTTTGGGAAGAGAAAAAGAAGACGAAAACAGGAAAAAATTGAATAATTATGTAAATTAAAGTTAAACACTCTTTTAACCCTGTGGTACATCTTGATTTTCTTAGCAGTGGACAGCTTTTAATGGACACTTCTCTGGTGTTTTCAATCAGACATTAGGTTCCAAATGCATGCAGAGCACAACATCTGTAGGGAGTGCATCTGTAGCATCAGGACCGATTTTAAGTTGCTCGTAATTGTCATTCCTAGGTTTGTAGTTGAATTTACGGTCTTTAGATTTGATCGATTTATCGTATAACAGATTCCTTTTAGCACTCATGTAGATGATCTCACACTTTTCATTATTTAGAATCAATTTCCAGTTTTTGCACTGTACAGATATCTTTTCTAAAGAGTTTTGAGATCTGTTTTGATCTTCTGATGGCTTTACCAGGCAGTAAACGACAGTGTCATCTGCAAACAATCGAAGACTGCTGCTCATGTTGTCTGATGAATTGTTTATATAGGAGGAACAGCGAAAGGCCCACTGCCTTGGGGAACGCGAGAAATCACTTCTATTTTACTCGACGATTTTCCGTCAATTACTACGAACTGTGATGTCTCTAACAGGAAATCATAAATTCAGTCCCGTAACTGAGAATGTATTCAATAAACACGCAATTTCAGTACAAGCCGCTTGTCAGATACGGTGTCGAAACCCTTACGGAAATCTAGAAATTCGGCAACAATCTGAAAATCCTGTGGATAGCACTCAGCACTTCGTGTCAGTAGAGCTATCTGTGTTTCACAAGAACGCTTTTCTCTAAATCCATGTTGACTATATATCAATAGGCCGTTCTTATCGAAGTAATTCATAATGTTCCAAAATCCTGCTGCATTTCGACGTTAATGATATGGGCCTGTAATTTAGTGGTTTACTCCTACTGCCTTTCTTGAATATTGGCGTGATCTGTGCAACTTTCGGCCATTGGGTACGGATCTTTCGTGGGCGAGCGGTTGTTAATGATTGTTAAACTTGGAGCTATTGCATCAGCATTTCCTGAAAGGAACTTATTTGGTATACAATCTGGACCAGAAGACTTGCTTTTGTTAAGTGATTTAAGTTGCTTCATTATTCTCCTGATATCTCATTCTAAGTTACTCATGTTGGCACCTCTTCTTGATTCTGTTTCTGAAATTGGCGGACGAATTTCAGAAAGCTAAGTTTTAACTCTGCTTTAGTAGCACTGTCACCGATAGTATGTCTATTGCCATCCCGCAGGAAAGCTTTGGTTGTGTCTTGCCACTAGCATGTTTTACATACGACCAAAATTTCTTTGGATTTTTCTGATAGGTTTCGAGAAAAAATTACGCTGCTGAAATTTCTCGCGTTGAAGTCCGCAATAAATTCCTAGCTACTGTAAAAGATCGACAATCTTGGGCTTCTGCGTTCGTTTAAATTTGGAGTGCCTTTTTTTGCTGCTTCTGCAAAAATGTTCTCATCTATTTTGTGTATCATAGGAGACCAGCTCCGTCGACCGTGAATTTATTTGATATAAATCTCTCAAACGCTGTCGATACTGTTCCTCTGGATTCACTCCGCATCTGGTCTACATTTACATTGTTCATATGAAAGGAGTGGAGATTGTCTCAGAGGCTGAGGAAGGCGTCAAGCAAATTTTTATCTGTTTTTTTTTAATACATAAATTTTTCGTTTGTTTTTGGAGCATCTGCGAGTTACGGTATTCAGTCTCACTACGACAACCCTGCTTAAAATTAATCCCTGTATCCGATTTTACGCTCATTATTAGCTCAGGAACATTTACTACTTAGAGGTCAAGTGTGTTTTCACAATCATTTACCATTCGAATGGGATCATGAACTAATTGCTCGAAATAATTTTCAGAGAATGCGTTTAGCAGAATTTTGGATGATGTTTTACGCCTACCTCCGGATTTAAACATGTATTTTCGCCAACAAACCGAGGGGAGATTGAAGTTACCATCAGCTATAACTGTATGACTCAGGAATGTATTTGAAATTAGACTCAAGTTTTCTTTGAACCTTTCAGCAATTTTATCATCTAAGTTAGGAGGTCGGTAGAAGGATCCAATTGCCAAGAATGACCTCTACACATACTTCAATTTTGCTACAACATGAACTGCATCCAACAGCAACTAACACGCAACTACCAACTGTTTTTAGCCTATCCTTTCTGAACACCGTTAGGTGCTTACAAAAAGACTTAAAGTAGTAATGGAGTTTTGCTATTTGGGGAGCAAAATAACTGATGATGGTCGAAGTAGAGAGGATATAAAATGTAGACTGGCAATGGCAAGGAAAGCGTTTCTGAAGAAGAGAAATTTGTTAACATCGAGTATTGATTTAAGTGTCAGGAAGTCGTTTCTGTGAAGTTTTTGTATGGAGTGTAGCCATGTATGGAAGTGAAACATGGACGATAACTAGTTTGGACAAAAAGAGAATAGAAGCTTTCGAAATGTGGTGCTACAGAATAATGCTGAAGATAAGGTGGATAGATCATGTAACTAATGAGGAGGTATTGAATAGGATTGGGGAGAAGAGAAGCTTGCGCCACAACTTGACTAGAAGAAGGGATCGGTTAGTAGGACATGTTTTGAGGCATCAAGGGATCACAAATTTAGCATTGGAGGGCACCGTGGAGGGTAAAAATCGTAGAGGGAGACCAAGAGATGAATACACTAAGCAGATCCAGAAGGATGTAGGTTGCAGTAGGTACTGGGAGATGAAGAAGCTTGCACAGGGTAGAGTATCATGGAGAGCTGCATCAAACCAGTCTCAGGACTGAAGACCACAACAACAACAACAACAAATGGCCATATCTTCTGATTGTATTGTCTTAGAAGCTTCACTTTTTTGCATCGCCAAGAGTTTGTAGATTTTAACTGTTTCTGAGAAAAATGGGTATTAACAGACGGACGCTCAGACAGTCTGATCACAAAGAACAAAAAATTGTTTTCTTGTGTTATAATTACAAGACAAAATTTTTTGGAATTTTTCTGTTGGCTGTAGTGTGAAGCCTAGCTTCTTGGTAAATTTCGTGATTTTAGACTAAAGGGATGAACCATTTAGGTTTTAATGAGTGAGTTTGCGAGTATCAAAACGTGTGACATGAATGACGATATCTTTTGCTTTCATTGACTTAGAAGCTTACATTTATTATACCACCAAGCGGTTATTAACCCTTGCATGTGACCTAAATCTCATCTTGATACATCTATCCGTCCCTGGCAAAAAAGAGGATTTAGTATGTGACATAAATTTCAAACTGATACTTCTGCCCGTTCCTGAGGAAGAGGGACCTTGACAGACAGACGGACAGATCATTAGATAACAATTTTTTTTTCGTGTCATATCATTAAAAATTAACAATTTGCAAATTTTTTCTATTGGTTGTAGTGTGGAATCTAGTTTCTTGGTAAATTTCATGATTCTAGACCTATGGGAAGTATTCTATAGGTTTTGATGAGTGACTATCCGAGTATTAATATATGTGACATCAACGGTCGTATCTTTTGATTGAATTGACTTAGAAGCTAATGTTTATTACACCACGAACCTCCAAGGGATCATAGACCTCAGTAGGTGACACAGATTTCAGCTCGGTTCGTCTACCCCTTCCTGAGAAAAAGCGGTTCTTAACAGACGGATAGACGGACACACAATCTGAAAAAAAAAAATACAGAAATTTTTTTGGTATGTTAAAATTACAAATTAACAATTTTCGACTTTTTTCCCTTTGGTTGCAGTGTGAAACCTGGCATCTTGTCAAATTTCATGATTCAAAGCTGACGGGGAGTAACCTATATGTTTCGATGAGAGTTTCAAAATAAGTGATGTAAATGGCTGTATCGTTTGATTGCAATGACTTCGAAGCTAACGTTTATTGTACCACCAAGACTTCAGTAGGTGACATAGATTTCAACTTGATAAGTCTCCCTGTTCCTGAGAAAAGTATTTTGAAAAGTCGGACAGTCGGACACAGGCAGACAGACGCAGAACAAAGTGATCCTGTAAGGGTTCCGTTTTTACCGACTGCGGCACGGAACCCTAAAAAATGACTCTTCATCCATATAAGATATGTGATAGGTTATGGGAACGGTGTAGAAGGAAAGCAGGACAATTTCTGCCAGTACGTGGCACCATTGATTAATTAATGAAGAATAAGAAGGAAAAAAACTAGAAAAAAGAAACTTTACAAGTATAATGCTGTGCCAATTGAAAATAATATATAAAACTTCTAAACTCTTGTTAGTAAGTGTCTGGTTGGTATCTCAGAAATGCAATGAACATATATATCGAAATATGTACATCTCAGTGTAGGACAACAGACCTGTGTTTAGATTTACTTTTGAATTGTTAGACGTGGAGCTCACGCTGCATGATGTGAAATCCACAATAGATGATACATAAAACAAGTCGTCTGCGAGAGAGCAATCCGTTTTCATGAGATTTGCATCTGCATCTAACAGCAAAATAAAATGATTCAAGTAAAAGTATTGGCCCTGATTATAGATAATCTGTATCTTTAGTCTTGCAAACAAACAATGTATCAGAATTGCTATTGCAATTACAACAAATGAACGTAAAAATTATACACATCAGACTTTCTGATAAAACTTCTTGAAAATTCACAACATAGCACTTTACTGAAATCTTCTGCGATGTTCAGCCTAAAATATTTTCACAAAAACACACTTACAATCACTGTACCTTACAATGCACATGAACTTCGTTGATAATTAAATTTTTTGGCCTACCTGTCCGCACGGAACGCTCGTCTGCTCTGCAACCTGTACTATTAGTAATATACCGAGACTGTCAAAAATCAGATTTAATTTGCCGTGCTTGCGATGTGCAATGCAAGACGGTATCTTATCACTTTTCATAAAATACTTCTCAGTACACAACACTCGGTGTGCAATGCGAGTACGCTAACACAGTCATAAAAGTCAAGAATGGCGAGTAACATAACTGTCTAACACATATTGCTGTTACTCTCATCTGCTACTCTCTGACCAACATCTGTTGTATGAAGAACATGCTTGCAAAGAATGTAGTTATATTGATTCTGCAGAGGTTGAATACGGCAATCAAACCTGCAACTTTACTCATTTTTATGGCCAAAACTTCTTTAAAATCATCTTGGGGATGGGACAGTCCGCTTTCATAGTATCACGCCATGCTTCAGGGAACAGAGAAGAGATATTTGTGTTTGTTAATATTTGACAGCAGTATGGATACGTCTACTGTTTAAGAGTTGTCCATGCGCCATGTGGATTCACTGAACGCAATGGAGACACGGCACAACGGCGCTACCTCGAGCTGTTCTCTCACCGAAGGCGAAACAACGTCACGTCACATTAGCAACTCTACGTAGGTGCCAATGAGAAACAAGGCGCTACGTTTTGGTTTATACGTTTTGGTGACCGCATTTTACAGGCTTCTTCTCTGTCCACAGAAACAAAGATAATTAGGTTAACAAACAGAATAACTCACAATTAAACCATTACTCTGTAACTAGCCGTAGCAAACTTCAGAGTCCGTTATACCAAAATACTCGTCCCTTACCAATTTCCGAAATATTGTCGTTGGAATTCGGGTCCACCAAATGTTGGGTAGAAATAACACTAAGAGTTTTTTTGAACTGCGAGGAAACTGAATTCCTTGTTGGGGAAGTACACCAACAAGATCACCGTTTTGCTGGTTACTTTGAGCTGTTAGAATGCCTGTTTCGATCTTCTCACTCATCATCACATTTATCTAAAAAGGTAGGACGTGTGTACTGATGAGTGAGAGCGTTATGACTGGTTGCTACAGTATAAGTGGTAGCTTTCATACAGATAGCCTGAGGAACATCTGTCAAATAACATACCAATTCCCTTAAACTTAGTAAACGAAGCAAGTAAACTATTTAGCCATGGTTAGTATCATCACGAGCTACTAAAAATATTAATAACGTGATGATCAGTCATGGTGCTCGCAGTGGAGTTAGTATCGCCGACAGCTGGCGCTGACTGTAAGCACGGTTTATAATGGTGTGTTACAAGGCCAGAGATTGGATGTATAAGATTCTGCAAAAGCCAAAATAAGACTAGTTAAAATGTAATTAAAATAGAACTGCAGCATCAAATTGGATCAACAGTAGGATATTGCTCAAAATTACAGTGGCAGCTCTCAAATATGTATATACAACGTGTACTTCCATTGCATATAAATATTAACAACGAACACAAGAACCTAATAGAATATTGAGGAAATCTCGTGTTATCAGCCGAGTGGCACTGTTGTCTGAAGCAGTGCTTCGACGAGTTTCTTATTCGACATTTTGAGGCGAAGATGATCAGCGGGAAACCGGTTGAAACGTACTTCAAAACGACGTTCCCATTCGGCTAAAACACGACAAGATTTCATCAGTGAAAGTCGCTGAGAAAACCTGTTTTCCCTTAACAGAACAAGTTTGAAAGTAAGCCCGAAAACTGTAATAAGACTAAAATAAAGGTGAAGGAAGAAGGGCCTTTTCCGGATTCAAAGACGTACGGAAAGATCGCTCTGATAAAACTTGAAATAATGACATTTACAAAATACGCAAGGTAGGGTGGAAGGATTGCATGGCAAAATCTGCGGCAATCCTTTATGCAGCAGTAAATTTCAAATATTGGATGTTGTTGCTAATGATGGGAATGTGTCTATGTATCTAACTGTAATGGAAAACCTACGTTAAAAATGGAAGTGATCTCTTTGTTCTGGAGGACTATTTATTTTGATAATTTTCAATACTTTTTCATCATTAACTAAACTGTGCGTATGCGGTTGTAAGAACATGACACAAATGTAAAAAAAAAAAAAGTCTTTCTTCATGCTCTGCAACTTTTATTTATTCACAATCCGGTTTTCGGCCACTTAAGGGTTGCACACACGAGCGATAAATCGCTGGCGACATAGCTACAGTCGGTCGCTCACTTTCACCTCGACACACACGAGCAATTTACCAAGCAGATTCAACGAGTATTTCGAACCCCACTGCGTCGTGAAGCTCTGCTATGGAAAGTAATCTGCTACGTTTAGCAGCAGTATGTCGATTATAAGGATGACTGTAATGAAATTGAAATTTATTACAGTTGTTTTGGAACACTTTGCTTGGGAAGTATGGGCTATATTAAAGAATTCATAATATTTTACACTGATAACAAGTGTGTTGTAGACTATATTGGCAAATACGTTTTAGAGTCTTTAGTTCCGATTTTATTTATTAGTTTTGTGGCCTTTTTTTTAAAAAAAAAGTTATCAATAGCAGCACTGCAATTACCATGACTCCCACTGTAAATTATACGATGGTGAGTTAGATTGTTTGAAATGACAAGTGCCTTAAGTATGACAGAAAAATCGATTCTCTAATCATTAAAATTAAAATGTTCACTTGCTATAACTTTATTATGTTTAGAAGTTAAAATTTTTTATAATGCGTCTAATTTATTCATAAGTAACTCAGAATGATCAGCCCGAACCCAGTTTATTATGACTGTGACTATGAATTTCACAATAAGCTCCCTTCTTGCTGCGCAAACTTCAAAATGCTGCTTGCAACAAAATCTGACAGCACTGGTGTTTTTAGATTTCTATTCCGTCTTGATATTAGTGGCAACTCCGCCATCAGCTTCATTTTACAAAGTGGCTGGTGCTCCCAGAATACCTACATATTGACGTGACGTCAGCATTCTACCTGGTGGTGACGAAACGGAACAGAACTACACTGATATTGCAGGTAAGTGAGTGGTTAGTAAATGTGGAATGTTAGCTGTTGATTCTTAGGGCTCTCAGAATACTTTGTTTTAAAGTTTCTGTACGTCTGCCCCGTGAATCGGACTGACTAGAAGATTTTTGGCTTGCAGATGTCAAGTGTAGAGAACAAACTGGTTTCATTTATCGCGGTATGCAGGAGTGAACCAGTCAGTTATTCTTATAGATACTGTCGCACAGATTAAATTCTGTTTGAAAATGATAATTATCTCCGGCTGTTTGCAAGGAATATACTGGGTGAGTCATTAACTGTTGCCACGTAGAATAACTCTGAAGATATGATAGGAGCTGGAAAGTGCCATAATATGACGTTCGTTTTTTGTTGCTAGGTGGGGTATCTTCAGAGATATGAAGGTCAACTCTGTTTTTTTTTTTTTTTTTTTTTTTTTTTTTTTTTTTTTTTTTTTTTTTTAGCTGGACACTTATTTTCTGGTAGCGGCTATTGAGATGAATCCAATGATGTGTTTGTTGAAGGTCAACGACGGTCAAAAAAAGTGGCATGAACGTCCGTTTACATGGACTGAATGGTATTTCTTATCTGTTCGGCACTTACTGAAGCACATGCTCTGATAATTCTTTCTCGTATATCGTGCAAATAGTAAATATTCACCGAATACGGCGTATCCATCTAACGTGCCATTGACATGTAAACACCATTCGACGGTTTTGCAGTACAACACTAATAGAAACAGTAGGTCTAGTATCACCGAACCAAGCGAATTTGAATGATGTATTCCTTCGAAGAACAAATGGATATGTTATTCATTTATGTAGAATGCCAACGAAATTCAGTGAGAGCTAGAGACTTATACGCTGAAAGATGTCCTCAACGTTCTCACCCTGCATGTCGTACATTTAAATATGTATATGATAAATTGAGAAATACTGGATATTTAACGCATCGGAAACATATCCGGCAAAGTAAAGTTACTAACAAGGAAACGGAAGTTGGTACTCTTGCCACTGCAGTTCGAGATCCTTGTGTTAGTTCGCGTCAAATCGCAAGGGAATCTGCTATGAGCCAGAGTAGTGTTGTTCGGGTTCTGCATCGCCATAAATATCATCCTGATCAGATCAGTCTCCCCCAAGAATTAACTAGTACTGATTGTATGTGTCGCATTGAATTCTGCCGATGGGCTCAACTTCAGATTCAGAGAGATCACACATTTGTTAATTTGATTTTATTTACTGACGAGGTTACATTCACGAACCATGGAAATGTTAATTTGCATAACATGCATTACCGAGCAACTGAAAATCCATGTTGGCTGCAGCAAGTTGCACACCAAAAACCGTGGTCGGTGAATGTATGGTGTGGAATTTTGGAGAATAGAATTATAGGCCCTGTTTCATCTAAGGATATCTTAATTGTAGGAAGTACACCACATTCCTGCAAGAAACATTAGGTCTGTTATTGGAAGAAATACCTTTAGGAACAATGAACATAATTTGGTATCAACACGTTGTGTGTCCGGTACATTTTTCGCTGATGGTTACAAATGAGTTGCAGAGAAAATTCCCAAATCGTTGGATTCGACGCGGAGGAGTTATGTCGTGGCCGGCTCGTTCACTAGACTAGACGCCTCTGGTTTTTTTTGTGGGGTTTCGTAAAAGACATTGTTTATAAAGACGTTCCACCTACAGCTGAAGATATGCGAGAGAGAATTGCCAGAGCGTGTGCTTCCGTAAGTGGCGATGTTATAAGGAATACCACTCAATCCACGATGATAAGATTGCAGCACTGCATTTCTACCAATGGTCATCACTTCGAACACCTTCTGTAAATGGACGTTCATGCCACCTTTTTGACCTTCAATGACCTTACTGTTACACATCATTGGATTCGTCTCGATAGCCAATATCAGCGAATAAATACCAAACTATAGCATCCCATTTAAAAACTCAAAGTTGACCTTCATATCACTGAAGTGACCACACGCAGCAAAAAAAAAAAAAAAAAAAAAAAAAAAAAAAAAAAAAAAAAAAAAAAAACCAACGTCATGGTCTGGTCCCCGTTGTCCCATGCAACATTTGTCCACAAACGTTTCAGCTACTATCATACTTTCGGAGTTATTCTTGGTGGCAATAGTTAGTGACTCACCCTGTATATGCCGATATGCACAACAGTAAGGAAATGTATTATGTTTGTCATTTATTAAATTTTGGTGTGAGATTGAACTTTATATTGCCTCGATCATTGCGGGTATTATTTCGATGCTCATGTTAAGTACACATATTGCCGTCTGGAATACGAGTAGCGTTGTTTGTCAGGTTCATTTTGCATGGTTTAATTAGTAAAGTACCTGTTAGATCGGTAAGAGCCATGCATGTTTTTTTTAAACGAGAAACAAATATGCGAGTACAGCGTTTCGTTTTTTCGAACGTTTCGGAATCAATGGCCACCAACGAAATGACGAATCATAACTCTTATTCGCAGTATTGAGAGTACAGTAACAAAGATTGCAAAACCACGAAAAGAATATACGGGTACTGTATAGGGTACGAGAAATGAAAATTGATTCTTATATCACAGCATATCTGACAAGTCCGTGGAAGATTACCTAGAAATATGAAATGGATACATTTCTCTCATGCTTCTTTTGGGGTCGCGAAACAAAATTTTCTATAAAAATATTACCTGGAAACATAGTATCACAGTTTTACTGGTCGAAAGTGTATCGCAGCTTACAACACTGTGGATACACTAGCGTACGGAGCAACGGACCTCGAATTTCGTTATACTGCATCAATATTTACCGGTGCTCACATACAACGGGTCGCTTGCAGTTCGCTGCGTCGGACGTAGTTTGAGCCTAAAGTTAGCAGCAGGAAGTTGCATCACTCAAACTGAAACTGTTCTGTGAAGCCTCCTATGTCAGCCATAAAACCGAAGGAGCCGATTACAGCGACCAGCTTCGTAATCTATCCAGACGCCACCATTCGCTTAACAGTTGCCTGACTGTACGGTGTCCTCCTCTTGGCTATAAACGTGAACGCGTAACTTCACCTGGAGTTGCCGCCCTAATACGCCCCCACCCACTGCACGCATTTGCTGGATCTCAAACGGGACAGCGTGCACCTGCGGCCCGACTGTATGCTGATAGCGAAACTGTCTGTTCCCAACTGTCAGTGGCGCTGTGAGCCATATGGCCATTCGCTTAGTATTGTTCAACTTGACAGCGGAAAATCTTTAAAATTGACGGAGCTGAAGCGAACATTCACTGTGTGTTGGCGCAATACAAACAATGGCTCCACTCTCTTCGTCACAGTTTATACCGTGACCACACAGGCAAAAGATACAGTTTGGACATTTTTACGCAGTAAATTTGGTATTATCAGTTCAGTTTAACACTGTAATCACACAAAATATTTAATTTCACCCTAAATGCAACACTTTTATTGATTTTTTTAACAATGCCAGCATGCTTTCCCGGATAAACTGAAGATACAAGGTGCTGAATTTCAAAATTGTTCGCTTTCGAAAGCTTCCTACAGAAAAATCATGGGGACAAAATTCGAAAAAAAAGTATGTTTGGTGCTACAATTCATCTAAGGTTTACTGCGTCTATGTGGCAGGCTATTGTGCCTCGACAGAAGCTCTTCAAAACACGATCTCCACGATACATTTATTTCGTTATTAGGGAAACTTGCCATACTACGGATAAATACGAACTGTGGATTTCTAAAAAGCAGGTAAGTGACCTAATCCATATTTTCATTAGTTTGTCATAAAAGCTCGAAAATAGAACTAATCTTAATTGCTTTTGCACTAGCTGGCAATCAGATGCCGAAAACTATACTGCAAGACAGAAGGCCCCTTTACAACTATAATTAACTTTTTTTTCCTTTGTTGGCATTTGGCCATTGTTCATCGCCTTTGTGGAACAAAGCTAGACTACATATTTTTACATCCACAAAAACTTGATGTAAAAAATGGAACATTCTTGTAAAAAGAATGTCGGCCGATTTTACGGTATCGTTCGCTGTAGACACCATGCCAAGCCAGCTAACGTCGTGACGTTGGCATCAACCAAGTGGTTGCACCATAGTGGTGGGCAGGAAATCGTGTATCTGTTAGAAATCACTGTGATTGAGAAATCACAGATATCACAATAACAACTTTACAAAATCTAACTGCGATTTCAGTCACAGTTAGCAGTCGCAAGTAGCATTTGACATTCAACGCCGTGAGCCATCTGTTGGCCGAATTCCATACTGCTTTCTACGATTTCAGAGACAAGTCGCAACTAAGAGTCGCAAGTAGCAACTAAAAAGCGCAGTTAACAGTGCCATCTGTTGGCCAAAGTTCGTACTACATTCGTCTTTGCGACCCGCAATCGAGTTCAACGGCGATTTCCGTGACAAGTCGCAACTGAGTCGCAAGTAGCAACTAAGAAGCGCAGTTAGCAGTGCCATCTGTTGAGCAAAATTCATACTACGCTATTCGCTACCGAGTCAAACTGCGATTTCTGTGACAAATCGCAACTAAGAGTCGCAAGTAGCAACTGAAAAGCGCAGTTAACATTCTTTTCCTATTGCCATTAAGGCTGAAGGAATTGCAAAAAGGTGGGAATTTAAGGAGATGGGACCTGGATAAACTGACTAAACCAGAGGTTGTACAGAGTTTCAGAGACAGCATAAGAGAACAATTGACAGGAATGGGAGAAAGAAATACAGTAGAAAACGAATGGGTAGCTCTGAGGGATGAAGTAGTGAAGGCAGCAGAGGATCAAGTAGGTACAAAGACGAGGGCTGCTAGAAATCCTTGGGTAACAGAAGAAATATTGAATTTAATTGATGAAAGGAGAAAATATAAAAATGCAGTAAATGAAGCAGGCAAAAAGGAATACAAACGTCTCAAAAATGAGATCGACAGGAAGTGCAAAATGGCTGAGCAGGCAGGGCTAGAGGACAAATGTAAGGATTTGAGGCTTATCTAACTAGGGGTATAATAGATACAGCCTAAAGAAAAATTAAGATGTAAGTAGGCTGTTTAGGTTTTCTTATTGGTAACGCCATTTAGCGCGCTGTATGAAAATCGCTGGCTGTGCTGTGTGCAGTCTGTGGCTGGTTTGCATTGTTGTCTACCATTGTAGTGTTGGGCAGCAGCAGCTGGATGTTAACAGCGCGCAGCGTTGCGCTGTTGGAGGTGAGCCGCCAGGAGTGGTGGATGTGGGGAGAGAGACGGCGGAGTTTTGAAATTTGTAAGACTGGATGTCATGAACTGCTATAAATATTATGACTTTTGATGATATTAAGGTAAACACATTGTTTGTGTTCTATTAAAATCTTTCATTTGCTAACTGTCCCTATCAGTAGTTAGTGCCTTCCGTAGTTTGAATCTTTTATTTAGCTGGCAGTAGTGGCGCTTGCTGTATTGCAGTAGTTCGAGTAACCAAGATTTTTGTGAGGTAAGCGATTTGTGAAACGTACAGGTTAATGTTAGTCAGGGCCATTTTTTTGTAGGGATTTTTGAAAGTCAGATTGCGTTGCGCTAAAAATATTGTGTCTCAGTTTAAACACAGTCATATATAATTGTTCTAAGGGGACGTTTCATATGTCGACCTTTAGCCGAGGATACCTCACTGGAATCTTCTGATTTTTTCTTGTAGTTTGTGGAATTAGTGTAGCTATTGTTTATTGCTAGCGCGGGATTATAGAGAGAATTTCCTTTGTAGTTGTAGTTTTTCATTGTTGTACAGTAAAACAGTTGTGGCATGCATGTAGATTTGCAGCAAGTATTTCGCAGCTGCGCTTGCAATTAACTACGTTAATGTGTTCTTTTATTTTTGCTCTTTAAATTGTGCTTTTCTGTGTTATCGTGTGAAATATTGTGACAATAATGGCGTGTAAAAAACGTAATACTAGGCTCCAAAGTTATCTGAGAAATGACAGTGAAGACGAAAGCAGTGTGTTAGCGCCACCGAGTAATGAATTAACTAATGTTCAAAGTAGTAATTTGGTAATTGTGCATAGGGAAATGGAGCGGGCTGCAAACAATAGTGTAGGCAGTGAAACAATTAGTGAACAGGGAAGCATTATCGATCGATCGGTCGGCAACAGCTCGCCTCAGGAGTCCGAAATGACAGGACACAATCTTGCAAATACTGTAGATTCAGGTTTTACGTACTCACCGTTTTCTCAAATAAGTCAAGACACATTTTCTGCTTTTCAAACTGCGAATATTGCCGGTTCAAATGCATTGCCGAATAGCACTGAGGAACATGTTTCAGACACCACTGCATTGTTATTACAATTAATGCAACAAATGGGACAAAAGCTTCAAAAGTTAGACACAATGGAACAAAATCTTCAAAAGTTAGACACAATGGAACAAAATCAGAGACAAACACAGCAAAAGCTTCAAAAGTTAGACACAATGGAACAAGATCTTCGGAAGTTAGACACCACACTTGAACAAACACGTGAAGATTTAACTACTGAGTTACATAACATTGAATCGAAATGTCAAAAAATCTGTTATGACGTAAAAACACAAATTTGTGAGTTCTGTAATGACGTAAAAACACAAATTTGTGAGCATTTTCAACCTATTTCTCCGCGGCATGAAAATGCATTACAGAATCACGAAGCAGCCATAAAAGAACTGCAAACTATTGTTCGTGAAAATCACGACACCTTGCAAGCTAAAATGGACTCAGTTGCATCCACCGATTCGGTTACGCAACTTGCAAGAACTCAGGAAAACTTAAAGGACACAGTAGATTCGATTTCAACACAAATGGACACTCTGAAACTTGGTTCAGAAAAACACACAGAGGAAATAATTTCACTATCGGATAAAGTAGCCGAACTTTCAGATCAGTTCACTAACTTATCTACAAAGGTAGATGATGATCTGCTTGACACAAGACCTGTAGCCTTCACTGACACTGAAGAGTACGAACAAATTAGAAAATTCAACTAGAATCAAAATCAAATGAATACACAGTACAAAAGAGAAATCCGGGAAGTACAAGATCAGTTGGCACAAGTAATACAAGAATTACATATTTCAGAGGACACTCACGCTCCAGTACGGGAAGAGGGACATAGAAATACGGAACAACCACAAAATAATAACACAGGACACTTCGGAAATTATGAAAGAAATTGGCAAGGCGCATTGAATTTTGAGATGGAACCGCCGAAACGAAGTAACAATGAGCGATGTGCGACTCGCCGACACGATGATTTTGACTATAAGCTGTTCATTGCTACATGTAAATTCAAAACATTTAAGAATTCTGGCAACGACATTCATCCACGAGTATGGCGTCATCAATTCTCTCATTGTGTTCCTCCCAACTGGTCATTGCAGCACAGGTTAGAATTTATGTGTGGCTACTTAGAGAATGAACCAGCTACACAATACCGAGTAAAACATAGCATCATCATGGTGAAACATTTCGAACAATCTGAATTCTCCAGTCTTGTGAAATATTTTGAAGACATGTTGCACAAGAATCAGTACCTGTCAAACCCATACAGCCCCTCAGAACTCATCCGCATTTGCTTAATCAAATTACCTGAACATTTACGACATATTATTTTGGCAGGACGTTGCAAAGACGACATTGAAGCTTTTCAGGGAGTCTTACAAGAATTAGAAATTGACACTGACAATCGCGGAACACGAAAACAGGAGCACAACAATTACAGGTCACACCTGTCACAAGTCTGCGATGAACGAAATAATAACTGGACACGACAAGGCTATTCTCACAACAGAAATCGTGACCAAAACAGACACCACCCGTATGACAACCGTTGGCAGAGTAGTAATAATTACAGGGAATGATCACCTCTCCGTGGTAGTGACTATCACAGAGACAATCAGAGAAACAGACAATATGGGAACCAAACTAATTATTATCAAGGGAGACAGAATAACTTCAGACGCAACGGTCCATTACGCAGTTACGATTCCTGGAGAAATTCTCCACCACATGACCGACAAACAAGAAACTATGTAAACTACCGACAAAACGACAGACCTGAATTGCATCAGAACTGGCGAGATTCAAACAGGGCAATGATGACGATATGTATTATGCTGTTGCGGTATGTTTATGATCAATAAGCTGATGCTATATGAGTTATTTGATTATGCTACGTATCTGTTATGATGAAATATTGAAGTAGTGTCGACGAATAACGGAACAACGGCCGCAGATTTGAATCCTGCCTCGGACATGGACGTGTGTGATGTACTTAGGTTAGTTAGGACTAAGTAGTTCTAAGTTCTAGGGGACTGATGACCTCAGATGTTAAGTCCCATAGTGCTCAGAGCCATTCGAACCGTTTTGAACAGACAGAGTTTCTTGTTCTATTTCGCAGGCTGCTATGTATAGTGATTTTAATTGCCACTTTTTTCCAGCATAGCTTAGTGGTTGCGCTCTGTTTTTGTACTGTGTTTCCTTTTGTGTGTTTGATCATGGGCGGCGCCCCACAAGAACTGTCATTAACTCAGAGATTCAAACAGGGCAATGATGACGATATGTATTATGCTGTTGCGGTATGTTTATGATCAATAAGCTGATGCTATATGAGTTATTTGATTATGCTACGTATCTGTTATGATGAAATATTGAAGTAGTGTCGACGAATAACGGAACAACGGCCGCAGATTTGAATCCTGCCTCGGACATGGACGTGTGTGATGTACTTAGGTTAGTTAGGACTAAGTAGTTCTAAGTTCTAGGGGACTGATGACCTCAGATGTTAAGTCCCATAGTGCTCAGAGCCATTCGAACCGTTTTGAACAGACAGAGTTTCTTGTTCTATTTCGTAGGCTGCTATGTATAGTGATTTTAATTGCCACTTTTTTCCAGCATAGCTTAGTGGTTGCGCTCTGTTTTTGTACTGTGTCTCCTTTTGTGTGTTTGATCATGGGCGGCGCCCAACAAGAACTGTCATTAACTCAGAGATTCAAACAGGGCAATGATGACGATATGTATTATGCTGTTGCGGTATGTTTATGATCAATAAGCTGATGCTATATGAGTTATTTGATTATGCTACGTATCTGTTATGATGAAATATTGAAGTAGTGTCGACGAATAACGGAACAACGGCCGCAGATTTGAATCCTGCCTCGGACATGGACGTGTGTGATGTACTTAGGTTAGTTAGGACTAAGTAGTTCTAAGTTCTAGGGGACTGATGACCTCAGATGTTAAGTCCCATAGTGCTCAGAGCCATTCGAACCGTTTTGAACAGACAGAGTTTCTTGTTCTATTTCGCAGGCTGCTATGTATAGTGATTTTAATTGCCACTTTTTTCCAGCATAGCTTAGTGGTTGCGCTCTGTTTTTGTACTGTGTTTCCTTTTGTGTGTTTGATCATGGGCGGCGCCCCACAAGAACTGTCATTAACTCAGATTATTCCGTTGCAGGGTCAGCAAATGCAAAAGCTTACAGAATCTTTCAACGTATTGCTCGCAACAAAAGCAAACTCAGCGGCGTCGCCCCCAGCACCTGCAGGACCACCACAGCACGCACCACGATTCCGTGCATTCCATCCTCAGCAGGAGGAATGGTTCAAGTGGCGCACCCAACTCCACTCGCATTTCCAGACGTATCACACTGAAGGTAGGGACAGGCAATCATATTTTCTAGCAACACTTGGTTTTTTCGGTATATTGGTTAACCTGCAAACGTTTCAAACCACCCGTTCTGAAAGTGTTGCTTACGATTAAATAATCGCTAAGCTAGACAAGTACTATGATAAACACATTAATGTGACAGTTGCGCTTTAAAAATTATTTCTCCTGTGTAAGCAACCTAAAAAGACATAAGCAGTAGGTAGCTGGCTTACGAGTGCAAAGGCTTACAGGGCGTTACTGTAGTGATACCATGATTAGGAACGCTTATTATTCAAAATGTGTCAGAGTATTGCAGACGCGAACAGAGTATAAGTATCCTGAGCCTACTTTGAAATAGGTTTTGGAACTGGTAGAGCATCATTACTCGTATGATACTGTAGCGGTGAAATGTTCGGTAACAGCTGACTTGTCGGGCTGTGATAAGTCTGTGTATCTTCGATGCTCACACATCTATCATGAACGGTGCGTGTTGTTTGACGTATGTATTACTTCTCACAATTTACGCAAGGAACCTAATACACGCACGCTTTACGAAGCGGTAAATCGTGCTATAAAGAGCCGAGTAAGCTGCAATCTTCGTGGGGGCTAGAAGATCACCTTAACACAGTGCACTAACACAGTCAGCTGTGGCCGAACATTGTATTGATTCAGGGCATTACATGAATTACCGTGATGTGAAGATTTTAACATCCACCTCTTCCTTTTGGGAATCTGTCTTTAAGGAGGCTACGGAGATTATATTAGCTAATAATTTAATAAATAGAGATAGTGGTTTTAATTTGGACAAAGCATGGAATCAGGGGTAATTAAACTGCAGAGAAGTCGTTATGGTATCACCGCCGCCGAACACACATCGATAAGCGAATCGAATGTCTGTACGCCTTCGCCACAGGCGGCGCATATGTAAGCGTATTTCTCTGTCGCCGACCAGCAGCTGTGACCCGCATGCGTAGTACCGCGGCGGTGGAGCATGTAAGGCCGCGCTTGGCGTCTTGTCGTCTTCCAGTACTTGGACAACATTACACACATGGAACTCAATGCCCCAATCACTACACAGGATCTCATTGCTACACTCCCCACAAAACGCAACACCGCTCCTGGTCACGATCGTGTCACCTATCGTCACCATCGTGAACATCCTGCCTCTTTCCTCTCCATCTTGGCCAGGCTGAACAATGTAGTCCTGTCCACCGGTTACTACCCCGACCTGTGGAAAACCTCCCGTATCCTGATATTCCTTGTTGTTATTGTTGTCTTCAGTCCTGAGACTGGTTTGATGCAGCTCTCCATGCTACTCTATCCTGTGCAAGCTTCTTCATCTCCCAGTACCTACTGCAACCTACATCCTTCTGAATCTGCTTAGTGTATTCATCTCTTGGTCTCCCTCTACGATTTTTACCCTCCACGCTGCCCTCCAATGCTAAATTTGTGATCCCTTGATGCCTCAAAACATGTCCTACTAACTGATCCCTTCTTCTAGTCAAGTTGTGGCACAAGCTTCTCTTCTCCCCAATCCTATTCAATACCTCCTCATTAGTTACGTGATCTATCCACCTTATCTTCAGAATTCTTCTGTAGCACCACATTTCGAAAGCTTCTATTCTCTTTTTGTCCAAACTAGTTATCTTCCATGTTTCACTTCCATACATGGCTACACTCCAAACAATTACTTTCAGAAACGACTTCCTGATACATAAATCTATATTCGATGTTAACAAATTTCTCTTCTTCAGAAACGCTTTCCTTGCCATTGCCAGTCTACATTTTATATCCTCTCTACTTCGTCCATCATCAGTTATTTTACTTCCTAAATAGCAAAACTCCTTTACTACATTAAGTGTCTCATTTCTAATCTAATTCCCTCAGCATCACCCGATTTAATTTGACTACATTCCATTATTCTCGTTTTGCATTTGTTGATGTTCATCTTATATCCTCCTTTCAAGACACTGTCCATTCCGTTCAACTGCTCTTCCAAGTCCTTTGCCGTCTCTGACAGAATTACAATGTCATCGGCGATGATGTTTCTTAAACATGGCAAACCGCCGTCCGCCGTCTCTTCCTACAGTCCCATCAGCCTTACCTTGGTCTTCAGCAAGGTTCTGGAATCTATCCTCTCCTGCCACATCCACCAGCATCTCCCCCAGCACCGCCTCCTTCCGGTTACCCAGTGTGGCTTTTGGCCGCCCTTCTCTTCCGACGACCTTCTCCTTCACCTCACTCATCTCCTTTCCGAGCAGCTTAATTCCCTTCGCTCCGCTATCTTCCTCTCCCTGGGCCTCGAATGAGCTTATGACCGCATATGGCATTCCGGTCTCCTCTTCAAGCTTCAAACCCTCGCCCTTCTCATTAACTACGTCTCTCTGATCGGCTCCTTTCTCCCCCACCGTGTTTCCTACATCACCATCCACAACACGGATTCCTACACCGTTTTTCCCTCCACCGGTGTGCCCCAAGGCTCCGTCCTCTCCCCCCTTTTGTACCTTTTGTAAACGGCGGAGATGCCACCGCCGTCAACCCCCGTCCACCTTCTCCAGTTTGCCGATGACACAGCCTTCCTTGCCCTTGCCCCCACCCTGCAGCGCTCCCAACACCTTTTCCAATCCCATCTTGACCGGTTCACCACTTGGTGCAACCACTGGTTGCTCAAGGTCAATCCCTCCAAAACCCAGGCGATCATTGTAGGCAAAACCACCCCTTCTTTCCGCCTCCTTGATTTCTATCTGACCGTCTATGGCCGTCCTATCGCCCTCACTCCCACCCTCAAGTACCTTGGCGTCACCCTCGACCGTCGCCTCTCCTGGACCCCCTATCTCCGGACAATCCAAGCCAAGGCACACTCCCAACTCCATCTCCTCAAGCTCCTTTCGGGCCGTACGTGGGGTCTGGACCACTCCACCATCCTCCACACCTATAAATCCCTCATCCGCCCCATCCTCTGCTACGCCCATCCGGCCTGGATCTCCGCCCCTCCTACCTTTTATAAATCCCTTCAAATCCTTGAATGCCATGCTCTCCGCCTCGCCTATCGCATCCGTCTCCCCTCCCCCACGCGGATCCTGTATGATCTCATTCCTTTCCCCCACCTCCTCCTTTTCCTTGAAACGATACGGATCCTGTACACCTCCTGAAAACTCGACCCTCCTCACCCGCTTGTCTTGCCCATCCCAACCCCCCCCCCCCCCCCGCTGCCGCGCCTGTATTCCCACGACCCACCCGGTCTCCATCTCTCCACCCTCCTTACCCTCTCCCAAGGTGGCTTCCGCCAGCTCCCCCTCCCTAATGATGTCCTCCTCCCCTCCATCTACCCCTCCTTTCAACTTTGATCCTCCCCACCCCCACTCCCGTGTCCTCTCCTCTTGGCACCCTCCCTCCCTTCTCTTTCCTTTTCCCCCATCCCCTTCCTCCACCCCTCTTCCCCCGGGCTCCCCCTTTTTTTCTTCCCCTCCCCCTGTCTCCCTTGCCCATGGCATCTGACCTCCCCTCTCCCTGTCCCACTCCCCTTCCTCCTCCCCCTCCCTTGGAGGTCGCCGGACTCGCACACACTCAGTGAACATTCGTGTACCGGAGATCATCGCCATCAGTGTCTCATGTGTGTGCCTTCGTTTTGTGTTTAGTGTTCTTTCGCCGTCACGCCACCACTGTTCACGTATGCTGTCGCAGTCATCCGTGTTATGTGCGCTGTGTCAACAAGTGTTAGTGTTTTTTCTCGTCCAGCGTGAACGGCTTCATGTTTATTGTTTTTTGTATCTACATTTTTTGCCCACCGTTTTTATTGTATTGTCTGTGCCACCTATATGTCATATTATTGTACCACTCAAGGCTGAAGAGCATATGCTGCTGCCAGCTCCCCTTGTATGAGGTGATTAAAATTACAATAAAGAAAAAAAGTCTTTTCGTCAGTCTTGTGACTCACTCTGAGGATGGCCGGTCGATACGCGGCCGAAATATCAGTGGAGGAAATTTTATCTGTGCGGCTGCATGCCTGAAATTTAATGGACTAATCACAGAAAATGCTCCATCGCTTGGGCGTGGGAGGGCTCCCTACTGTGTATGTACCAAAAATTGGAACTATATTTTTCCCTGCGTAAACTGGTTCTGGATTAACACATTACAAGATCTACCATATTTCCCTGCCATATGATAATTATAGCCCACACTGGACCCCTGGGAGTAGCTGCACTTTAATTATAACCACCCAGTATGTATATATGTATGTGCATATGCACTTGCTCTGACCCAAGGCTTTTACTGTTTAGTGATTTGGACTTGTCACTGCAAACCAAGTCAAGTTGAAACGTCCCCTAAGAAAAATTGTACAAGACTGGTCTATGTGAAACGTCCACGTGGAACAATTATACACAAGTGTGCTTAAACTGACACAATATTTTTAGCGCAACGCAATCTGACTTCCAGAAATCCCTACGAAAGAATGGCCCTGACGAACATTAACCTATACCTTTCACAAATCACTTACCTCACAAAAAAATCTTCATTACTCGAACTACTGCAATACAGCGAGCACCACTACTGCCAGCTAAATAAAAGATTCAAACTACAGAAGGCACTAACTACTGATAGGTATAGTTAGCAAATGAAAGATTTTAATAGAGAACAAACAGTGTATTTACCTTAATAGTCAAAATATATATGATAGTTCATGACATCCAGTCTTACAAATTACAAAACTCTGCCATCTCTCTCCCCACGTCCACCACTGCTGGCGGCTCACCTCCAACTGCGCAATGCTACGCGCTGTTAGCATCCAGCTGCCGCTGCCCAACACTACAATGGCGAGTATTACAACAATGCCAACCAGCCACAGACTGCACACGGCACAGCCAGTGATTTTCAAACAGAGCGCTACGTGGTGGCGGCGTTACCAATAAGAAAACCTAAACAGCCTACTTACATAGCCCCCATGCTCCCCACAAAAAATTTTTACAAATTGTTTTGGGCAGTGGCCAATAATGTTTTGATAAAATTTTTCATAATTACTATAACAAATATATCAAATGCACACACTTATTGATACAATGTTGGTCAAAAGCTAAAATTCTCTCACAGTCCATAAAGACAGTCCTGATCGTTCATCATAGTAAAATTGCAGTGTTTTTTTTAAAGTCTGAGCAATAAAAGAAATTGCACTTGGAAGTAGTGGATTTCTAAGCAGTCTTGAAGAAGTAGTGTTGTCCTTCCAACGAAAGACAGTGCTGACTCTTGACATGCAGACAGGTAATGGGCCACAGCAGAGTCAGTCGACGTTGAAGACTATCGGTAGGCAGGTCATCACAGAGCAGACCCACTGTAGTCCTGGTAGAGATTACGGTATTGGTGGGCCACCAGAGGTGCAGACCCATTGCAGTCCTTGTAGAAATAATGGTACTGGTGGGTCACCAAAGGTGTAGACCCACTGTAGTCCTTGGAGAGATGGCCAGCAGCCATCTGTTTGACTGTGCAGGCGCACAATCACCATTGAAGAGTCTTGCGGATAATATAGCAAGTCCATAACCACCACTTGTGCACTCACAAAAATTGTTTTTGAAATGTCCTTACAACCAGCAATGCTGTTATCCAGTCCCTTACTGAATTATGAACACACGTGCAAACACTATCAGTCCCTACTTCTCACATATTGTCCATATACAATGACCAACAGAAACGTGTGCAGTGGAATGTAATTTACAAGTTACTTAATTTGATGAACTCGTGTCAATTACAATTTTATAACATGAGAATACAATAACAAAGGTACAAAAAAATATCATTAAAGAACATAATAGTACAGATAACATTTGCAGTAATACAGGCTTTACAAAAGAATCGAAATAACATATACATCAGTGTTAGAGGAATTGTGACATGAGTACATACATCAAAGATCAGAATAACTTTTGAAACATCAACTTCACAGATGAGCATTAAAACAAAACACTATAAATAATGTCTGAACATATTTACAAAGAAAATGACATAGTATTTGAAAAATTCTACAACATAAATCTTATTAGCTAAACACATAAAGACAGGAAAAAGACAAATACACAAGGGTACATAAACACAAAGAGGGATAATACGAAAGGAAAGGACAGGGTTTGTTTTACAGCAGTATTTTGCATAGAGATCTCCCTTAGTTCATCATTATTTCCAAAAAGTCCTATCTAAACCTGCTTTCTGTATTCTGTTCACATCCTCTTTCAAAAATAGTTTTTCTCCACAGTACACTACTTTTTTGGCGAAACCATTTTCTTAAAGCTTTTCTTCTAATTCATCATAGTTAGTTTCTCATATAGTCTACCCCCTCTTAAGCTAACTTAAATCTACTGAGCTCAGATACTAAACTAAGGGACGAGGCAATGCAGCAGCACAAAACAATTAACACAAACGGCAATGATGAAAAAATGGAAATTGGCAAAAAAAAAGGCAGCAATATTACAACTAATATAAGGCAATGCACAGCAAATAAGAAAAATAAATCAGTAATAAAATTGGGTTAACCTAGTAATACAAAGTGACATTCAGTAGCACTATGAATGGCAAACAGCTGCAGCAAATGCTATTACTTATACCTAAACATGACAAAGCTGAAGCAGAAAAAATGTTACACTAAAGACAAAAATGCAGATAAGGAAAATGTCTATTCACATCTTAATGTCTATGCAATTAAAGTGGTGCACCACAAAAACTAATGCTACTACAAATTACCAAGTACTTGAAAAGAAAATTATATATACAGTTACTGTTATAAGTCGCTTCTTATTGCTCTTTCCATTCCAATAGCTCCTTTTTCGAAGATTGTGGATCATAAAATAATTATTTAATAGATCTGTCGACAGAAAGTGTTCACATTAGCAAATGCATTTAATTTTATAAAACCAATGCTGCAACACAGCTGGAAAACAGATATCAAATGAAATAAGCAACTATGGACAAAGCATAAAAATTTCATTCAATAGTCATGTGACATTTCATAAGTTAGTAGAATTCTCTCAACTCTCGTAGAAAGACGTTTGTTATAATCAGGTGTCAGATGTAAGTATCTTTCTCAGTAATGAGCGTGTCGTATTTGCGGTGCTTTCTACAAAGGAATGTCAATAGCGAGGATAATGGCCTCCCATTTTTTTTTCCTGTGCCTCTGAACGGCACACACTAATGGCTCTCTTTTGTCAGGTGGTTGTCGCGCAGCTGGGTGCCCACGACGCATTACGTGCAGGTGGTCACTTAACTGTCTTATCTAAATATTTACGACACCAGTTTCCGCTACAGTGGCAGTCTCATATAAAAAAATTCACAGTTCAAGAATTTTCGTTACACATCAGTAGAAACAAAATCCTATTGATATAACAGTGTCCAAAAATTTTCGTCGGCATTGTAATACATTCACGCATTTACATACATTTCATAACTCTTAAAGTACGATTCTCGGTTTCCAACAACCTTTTTCACAAACCAGAGTCCCTAACCACTACTCATTATTCCTTACCTTATTCGTCGACACTTCTTCAATATTTCATCATAACAGATACGTAGCATAATCAAATAACTCTTATACCATCAGCTTATTGTTTTGGTTTCCATATTGTCTGTTTCTATGGTTATCTCTGTCATGTTCATTACTACGGAAATACGATCTTTCTCTATAACTATTACTCTGCCAGTGGTTGTCATACGGGTGGTGTCTGTTTTGGTCACGATTTACGTCATAAGAATATACTTGTCGTGTCCAGTTATTGTTTCTGTCGTCACGGAATTGTGACGGATGTGAACTATAGTGATTGTTTTCCTGTTTTCGCATTCCGCGACTGTCTGTGTTAATTTCTAATTCTTGTAAGAGTCCCTGAAAAGCTTCAATGTCGTCTTTGCAACGCCCTGCCAAAATAATATTCTTTAAATGTTCAGGCAATGTCATTATGCAAATGCGGATGAGTTCTGAAGGGCTATATGGGTTTGAAAGATATTGATTCTTATGCAACATGTCTTCAAAATACTTGACGAGACTGGAAAATTTAGATTGTTCAAAGTGTTTCATCATCATGATGCTATGTTTTACTCGGTCTTGTGTAGCTTGAGACCAATATGCTGAGACGAAGGCATGATAAAATTCTCCTTCACTGTGACAATCGTGAATGACCGATCGCATTCTTACCGCTGGCTCATTCTCCAAGTAGCCACACATAAATTCTAATCTGTGTTCTAATGACCAGTTGGGAGGAAAACAATGAGAGAATTGATGAAGCCACGCTTGTGGATGAATGTCGTTGCCAGAATTCTTAAATGTTTTGAATTTACGTGCAGTAATGAACAGCTTATAGTCAAAATCATCATGTCGGCGAGTCGCATGTCGGTCATTGTTACGTCGTTTCGGCGGTTCCATCTCAAAATTCGGTGTACCTTGCCAATTTCTTTCATAATTTCCGAAGTGCCCTGTGTTATTATTTTGTGGCTGTTCCGTATTTCTATGTCCCTCTTCCCATATTGGAGCGCGAGTGTCCTCTGAAATACGTAATTGTTGTATTACCTGTGTCAGCTGATCTTGTGCCTCCCGGATTTCTCTTTGGTGTTGCGTACTAATTTGATTCAGACTTTGTTTGAATTTCCTAATTTGTTCGCACTCTTCTGTGTCATTAAAGACTACCGGTTTTGTGTCATTCAGATTATCATCTACCTTCGTAGATAAATTAGTGAACTGATCCGAAAGTTCGGCTACTTTCTCCGATAGTGAACACATTTCCTCAGTGTGTTTTTCTGAACCAAGTTTCAGAGTGTCCATTTGTGTTGAAATCGAATCTACTGTATCCTTTAAGTTTTCCTGAGTTCTTGCAAGTTGCGTAACCGAATCGGTGGATGCAACTGAGTCCATTTTAGCTTGAAAGGTGTCGTGATTTTCACGAACAACAGTTTGCAATTCTTTTATGGCTGCTTCGTGATTCTGTAATGCGTTTTCATGCCGCGAAAAAATAGTTTGAAAATGCTCACAAATTTGTATTTTTACGTCATTACAGATTTTTTGACATTTCGATTCAATGTTATGTAACTCAGTAGTTAAATCTTCACGTGTTTGTTCAAGTGTGGTGTCTAACTTCCAAAGATTTTGTTCCATTGTGTCTAACTTTTGAAGCTTTTGCTGTGTTTGTCTCTGATGTTGTTCCATTGTGTCTAACTTTTGAAGATTATGTTCCATTGTGTCTAAATTTTAAAGATTTTGCCCCATTTGTTTCTGATTTTGTTCCATTTGTTGCATTAATTGCAATAATAATGTATTAGTGTCTGGAATCTGTTTTTCTATGCTTTTTGGCAGTGCATTTTCACCAGCAACATTTACATTTTGACAGGCAGAAAATGTGTCTTGACTCATTTGAGAAAACTGTGAGGACCCATAACCTAAGTCTACAGTATTTGCAATATTGTGTTCTGTCATTTCGGATTTCTGAGGCGAGCTGTTGCCGACTGATCGATCGATAATTGTTCCCTGTTCACTACTTGTTTCATTGTCTACACCATTATTTGCCGCCTGCTCCATTTCCCTATTCACAATTACCAAATTACTACTTCGAATGTCTGTTCACACATTCACTACACATTGGTGCTGATAAGCGACGCTCCTCGTCACTATTATTTCTCAGTTTACTTTGGAGCCTAGTGTTACGTTTTTCACACGCCATTATTGTCACAATATTTCACACGATAACACATGAAGGCACAATTTGAAGAGCAAAAAATAAGAGAACACATTAACATAGCACTGAAAATAATATCTAGTTAATTGCAAGCGAAACTGCGAAATTCTTGATGCAAATCTAAATGCATGCCACAACTGTTTTACTGTACAACAATGAAAGACTGCAACTACAAAGGAAATTCACTCTATGATTACGCGCGAGCAATAAACAAAGGCTACACTAACTACACAAACTACAAGAAAAAATCAGAAGATTCCAGTGAGGTATCCTTGGCTAAGGGTCGACATATGAAACGTCCCCTAAGAAAAATTGTACAAGACTGGTCTATGTGAAACGTCCACTTGGAACAATTATACACAAATGTGCTTAAACTGACACACAATATTTTTAGCGCAACGCAATCTGACTTCCAGAAATCCCTACGAAAGAATGGCCCTGACTAACATTAACCTATACCTTTCACAAATCACTTACCTCACAAAAAAAACTTCGTTACTCGAACTACAGCAATACAGCGAGCACCACTACTGCCAGCTAAATAAAAGATTCAAACTATGGAAGGCACTAACTACTGATAGGTATAGTTAGCAAATGAAAGATTTTAATAGAGAACAAACAGTGTATTTACCTTAATAGTCAAAATATATATGATAGTTCATGACATCCAGTCTTACAAATTATAAAACTCCGCCATCTCTCTCCCCACGTCCACCACTGCTGGCGGCTCACCTCCAACTGCGCAATGCTACGCGCTGTTAGCATCCAGCTGCCGCTGCCCAACACTACAATGGCGAGTATTACAACAATGCCAACCAGCCACAGACTGCACACGGCACAGCCAGTGATTTTCAAACAGAGCGCTACGTGGCGGCGGCGTTACCAATAAGAGAACCTAAACAGCCTACTTACAAAGTGAAACAATGTTCATTGAACGCTACTTATGAATCTCATTCTTATGCTCTCTGTGATAGTATCCACCAACTCCTTGGTATCCACTATGGAATGAGGAGATAGATTCTTCCTACCTTTTCACTAGCACTAACTTGCCTTAAGGATGGTACAATAGCCTGAAGTTACGGTAGGTTTATCACATCTGCAACTACTCATACATTAGGTCACTTTTGACTTTCGAATATTGTCCTGAAAGGAAAGGAGACGTATTTTGTCTACATTTGCACTAGCACGAAGCGGAAGACCAAAGCTCTTCTGCAGGAAGACAATGTCTCTTTTAGAAACTAGCTCCTCCTTAAAGACAGAGTACCCATCTAGGGCAAGGAAGACTGACCACAACTGTATTGCATCAATTTGTCGTCAATGATCAGTTGCTCTAAATGTCGTGTGACTAGGGCCTCCCGTCGGGTAGACGGTTCGCCTGGTGCAAGTCTTTCGATTTGACGCCACTTCGGCGACTTGCGTGTCGATGGGCATGAATAGATGATGATAAGGACAACACCCAGTCCCCGAGCGGAGAAAATCTTCGACCCAGCCGAGAATCGAACCCTGGCCGGTAACTTTGATTCCGTCGCGCTGACCATTCAGCTACACCTTAGCTGCATCTCATCAAAGATGGATTACATTCCTGAAAGAAACGTAGACCTCACCAGTATCGACACTTGTCTGCCAAAAGAGATCGAATACTTTACTGAAATGCAGGTAGGTATGGCCCATGTGAGAACAGTGTACCTAGCAGTGGGAGACAGAACAGTCTTCTGAAGCGAAAACAGACAAATCTCATTTGCCATTACCCGTGATTGGCAGTGAAGATGTACAACTCCCCTGAAAGCAAAGCAGTGTTATTCCATCAAAGTCTACAGCACCATAACATCAAAGACCACCTCTTGATCTAGATGGTAAGCAGGCTGACTGTATCTCATCCAGCTTGCTATCAAAGATGTTGAAAGATAGGCAGGGTGACATAATTTTCAGTTCCACTTGCGTATATGAAAGGATTAACCCTTTTCTGAAAGGAAAGTTGGATAAGCTGTTCTGCATCTTTATTAGCTAGTAATAAAAGATCATAGAGCCTTATGAAGTGAACGAGTCTGACTGCATCTGTATCTTCACTTGTTTGCCGTCAAAGATGTACTATTTTTCTAGAAGGAAGCTACGCTTCTTAGTCATGGAGCATTTGATGATCCTAAAAGGGAGGTTTAAAGGGTTCAAAGCACTATGGGACCTAACATCTGATATCACAGTCCCCTAGACGTAGAACTACTTAAACTTAACTAACCTAAAGACATGACACACTGAGCCGTGCGTGGCTCGTGTTCCCGCCATCATGTATTTTACACCCCGTTTTTAACGTACTTCCACCTCACTACGTTAATTTAAATCACTACTGTCACGGAGTTGCTGCTTTGTCAGACCGTGACTGGCGCTAGCAGCTCGTGTCGATATATCCCCTCTCGACTGCTGTTACTTCCCGGTCATTGTCTGTCGTAAGGCAGTTCGGGTCACGAGTTCGGGTCTGCCAGTCAGTTGGAACGTGCCAGGAGGACAGTTCGGACCTTCCAGTCGTGGAATTGGAACGCGGCACTAAGTCGGTCGGGTTGGAGCAGCAGTGAGGCCTGGATGTCCATGGCTCGCCCCACCGTTGCCGCCACGCATCACTTGAGCCAGGGACGGTCTTCGTGGATCGTCAGTAGGTCGTCCTACTGGACGACGTGATTTGGCTCGCCGATCGTTCATGAGTCGGCTGTGCATCGACTCCCGATTTGTCTTCGTGTGTGCTTAGTTATTGTTGGGTATCGTTCCGGTCTTCGTGCAGTGTCTGTCAGGTTGTGTGTGTAGTTGCCGTTATTTCCACTGACGACTATTTTAGATGTTGTCAGCATTCTGAGGGTAGTCGGTCGGTTGGTGCGGACCAGGGACGATATCTACGCGCGGCGCAGTCGGCTGGGTCCGCTGCCGGTCCCTGCGCAGTGTCGGAGCGTGTGTGGAGCTGTCCGATCGCTACGAGCTTCGCAGCTCACCGACCCAGGACGTCAAAGATGACTGATGTTTTAAGTACCCAAACCACGTCCATTCATGTTGTGTGGTTCGTTTCGGTGGTTCACTGTTGGGGAGGTTTTCCTGTGAGCAACACCGAGTGTTTGTATAGCTTAAATGTAGCCGCCATGCTGCGGAATTAACTATATTGGTTGACTACCATTCAAGTGCACCAGCGGAATTTTCTGCCTTGTGGCCGTTATTGTTCAGGTTACCTGCCCTGGCCACTAACGTAATTTCAGGCAGAGTCCTTCCCTCACCTGTTGTCGCTGTCCTACAGCTTAATACGTATTTCATTGTTGGTAATCACGCCTGGAAAAGTTTGGTCTTTGAGTTTTTATGTACCGATTGGTGGCGAGCAAGTCGTTTGGTCGGTCGGTCTGTAATTGTCTCTTGGTTGGGTTACCGACGGATCAAGTGTAGCTGGGCCCACTACCTGTCTCACCTAAGTAAACGTTAATGAGCCGGCCGTTGTGACCGAGCGGTTCTAGGCACTTCAGTCCGGAACCGTCCTGCTGCTACGGTCGCAGGTTCAAATCCTGCCTCGGGCATGGATGTGTGTGATGTCCTTAGGTTAGTTAGGTTTAAGTAGTTCTAAGTCTAGGGCACTGATGATCTCAGATGTTAAGTCCCATAGTGCGTAGAGCCATTTGAGCGTTAATGTTTCGAGGGCAGGCCCAACCGACCCCCCCCCCCCCTCCCCCCCTTCTGGAGGTATCTGAGTGCCGGTTGTCTGTACTGTCGTTTCCATGGGTGTTTAATGGTCTGTTGGTAAGCTATTATAGCCAATGTTTTAGAAGAAAACGTTTTTTATTGTGTTCTACGTAAATCAGTTTATGTAAATCAATTGTGGGCCTTCAGCCGCTTAAAGCCTTATTCTTAAAATTACCCGTTAACCAAAAACATTACGGCCTTCTGCCTTTGAAAGGTTATGGTAATATCTTTTAAAATCTTGAAAATTTTATTGTGGGATATATATATATATATATATATATATATATATATATATATATATATATATATAATTTTATTTGTAATTGTAACTGCGTGTCTTCAGTCACTTGAAACTTACCGTGTTGATTTTTAAAATTTCTTGTTTGGAGGCCTTCAGGCGTGAAAGATTTGGAGTCTGAAACTGGTAGCTGTAAAAGTTCGGCTATGTGCCGCTTTGGTTGTAAATGTGTTGTTAAATTACAATAAATTACAACTGATGATTCACGGCACAGCCTGTAGTATAGGTTGCATTCTGTGCAAATATTATCAATCTAAAGCGGTGAAAATGGATATGTGACATGAAAGGAGCATTGTTATCAATAGCGAGAGGGGCTTTAATTGAATTTTTAACTATTGCCTCCAGAAGTGTCTCTTTTTCTGAAGATCTGGGAATGCCTATGTGCCATAAAGCTCTGTAAGTAGGAACCATAGATTTTTCCGATATATGGTTCATATGTGGATGTCAGTACGACAAGATGGACTAATAAACCAATCTCAAAGGCTTTGAGTGGCTTTAGGTAGGTATTACACATTAACAATTTTTTAAATCTGTACTCCACATGGAATCTGTAGAACATAAACCGAGTATCGATGACACTGTATGATAGCAGTACAAGAACGTTATGCGCAGTGACGTATCACGTTACGCCTTGTGGTAATTTGATTAACGTGTAGACAGTCAGCGTGTGCCTTTGTAGATTAGTTACGAACTGCTCTCTTTGAGAAATTTCCGAGGGAGACGTTTGGATCAGAGTGCACATTTAGTGGTGTGATTTTGACTCACTGCTCGTAGTTTCTCATACCTTCAGTGACATTAATGTCTAGCATAACATTAGTAACCCGATCCAAGGAATTAAAATCACCGACGACAAATTCTGTATACACTATCTTATTATAATAAGTCCTTCATCAGTGACAAATAAGTACACTGTGATCAGTGCCCCCCACAGAAACAGGGTCTGTTCAGAAAATATCCTTTCTTTCAGGAGTGCTAGTTCTGCAAGGTTCGCAGGAGAGCTTCTGTAAGGAGACGGTAGAAGACGAGGTACTGGCAGAAGTAAAGCTGTGAGGACGGGGCGTGAGTCGTGTTTGGGTAGCTCAGTGATAGCCGGCACGGTGGCTCAGCGTGTTCGGTCAGAGAGCCGGTTGGCCTCTGTAATAAAAAAAAAAAAATAAATAAAAAAAAACTGAGTGGAAGGGTCAACCACCGAACTTGAATAGGATGTCTTGCGACGTCCGCAATGACCAAACACAAAGATCAACAACGAACAAAATGCAAAATGAAAAAAAAAAGTGGTAGGGCACTTTCCTGCGAAAGGCAACGGTCCCGAGTTCGAGTCTCGGTCCGGCACACGGTTTTAATCTGCCAGAAAGTTTCATATCAGCGCACACTCCGCTACTGAGTGAAAATCTCATTCTGAATAACCAACTTGTGGCGATACCTGTAAGACACCGCTAGCCCACGCCTCTCGCGGTGTGCGTTTAACCCCATTTAAATGACGCGCCAAGCGCGCGCCCAGCGGCTGTACGATTAATTAAATAATCGGCGTGCTAATCACAGTTGAAATCTCTGGTCCAGAGGGACGTGAAGAGGCTGTGGTCCAGAGAGAGAGTAGAGTCAGTCGAGTCTTGTTCAGTCTTAAGAGACAGTCGAGCTAGAAAGTCTCTTGTGAAACGATCATTCTGTGGATAATATTAGTGTGATGATTTCTTTTATATGTGTTGTGTTGTCTTCTTCGATGAATAAAAAAAAAATATAGGTAAAATAAATTTTTGTGATGTCCATCAATAAGTTCATTCCAGTAAAAATAGAACCACTTCCCTTCACCTTTATTCACCCCTTTTTCTTTCTTTCCTATCAAAAAAAAAAAAAAAAATTACCACCCCCCCTTTTTTTTTAATTCCGGACATCACACTGGCGACCGTTTACAGGACGCCAATCTTCGGATTTTACTGGAATGAACTTAACAAGGGCAAATTAAAGTAAAATCATACGTGTAGTAATATTTATTGTCTTGTACATTGGCTAAAAAACTGTAATTTTCTCTTTCATGCCCAATATGAAAACGAGAGCTAACGTTGTTTCAAGATTAACAAGATTTCTGCAAGCTTCAACGCAGCGCGGTGAGTAGTGCAAAAGCATTTGTTCTGCTATGCCATTGTCCAGCGTGCGCCTCTCGCCTATGCTAACTTTTATTCCCATTTCCCATGCCTTCCCCTAAACAAGAATCATACCCTTTGTCAATGGAATTTCTATTATTGTAACATTGAAATTCAACAGTAAGATATGCAGAAGTCATTGTTATGAGTCAATCCTGTTTGTTACGTCATGTCACCACTTTCAGATTAGCTACGCGAATACGGTTACAACCACAATAATAATTCAGACATTTTTGGAAATTCTATCAAGTAATAGTTATTACCGTCTAACTATTTAAATTTTATTTATCTTTTGTACTTTGCAAGCCATCGCCATTCTGGGTGTACTATTTGTATATTTCACGTTTGTTAATTATTGGCAAAAATGGAACAACAGCAACAGCAAACTGATAACGGTGATGCTACTGTATCATCAGCATCCCCTTTCCTAGGCTTTTCCAGCCCAGAATCTATGGAATTTACTGCAGGTGTATCACATCAAATAATACTAAGTAACGAAAGTAATTCATCAGGTGACACACCCAATAATCCTGACCCTATGGAAAACGATAGTAGACGTGTCCAACTAGGGATTTCCCACTCCGATCCTAATTTGCACAACTCTAGTGAAAGGAACAATGATCCAAACATTGATCCGAATCAGTACGGAATTTTAATACAATTTCTTACGCGAAGTATGGATAGCATCCTTAATGAAAGGTTTGATAAACTAGACACTAGATTTGATAAAAAGGAGCAGAGTACAAAAGAATTAAACAGCAAAATCGATCAATTGTCTTCTGAGGTAACATCTACTCTGGAAAAACAGGCTAATCAAATCTCAGAACTTAATTCAAAAACGACACAATTGACCGAAAGTTTCAACGAATTGTCATGTCGTGTAAACACTCACGAAAATTCCTTTGTTAAATATCAAACAGTGACAAATTCCGAAATGCAGTCATGTAAAACCAAGTTGGATCAGGTCACGAACGCTCAGGCTCAGGTCAATGATCTAGTTCAGAATTTCGTGCAAAATCAAACCACCTCACAAAATAAAATTTCGATGGATATCGAAGGTATTACTCAACAAGTTAGCGTAGTATGCTTACAACAATTAGAAATGAAAGAAAAAATTTCCCATTTGGAGGAAAAAACAGAATCGCTTTCTTTAGAGTGTAACGCAAACATTGCAGAAAAATTAGTGCATGAATGTGGTATTTGCAACAAGCTCATTGAGCAAAGGGTAGAAACCGCTACAAAAGAGATTTTACACCAGGCCATGTCGCAGGTGCAAACCGAGACCAACACTTTAAAAAACAAAATTTCTCAGTTATTAACTCCCGATTCTAACGTAGTTACTGTTCCGCCTACAACCCCACTCACAACGAGTTCACCGCCTAATTTCACTGTGCAGTTTGTTCCACAGTCTAACAGCGAATCACTTGCGAGCGACAAACATCAAACAGAGCCGCTCTCAGTGATCGCACAAAACAGTAATTCTCAACCACCCTTGTGCCATGAAGTTTCACCAGGGAACAATAGTTCAGGCCCTATAGTGCCTGCCGGTATTGTTGACGGTAACATGATTAAACATGCCTATTTTCCAACGTTCAGTTCCGATGATACCCAAGCGGTGCACCCGATTGTTTTTATTAGGTCTTTTGACGGAATGTTTCCGCACAACCGGTCAGATGCGGAAAAGATTTTTTTTGTAAGTAATCTGTTAAGGGGCGAGCATCCAGATGGGGAGCTGAAATAAAAAGGCAAAATTTAACTTTCAAGCAATTTGAAGAGGCTTTTCTGCAGGAATTCTGGTCAGAACATGAGCAAAAACAACTTCGACGTGAAGTTCACAATCCCGAACCATACAACCCTCGTAAAGAAACTTTGCGTCAATATTTTGAAAGATACCTGGACAAAACACTTTATTGGTCAAAACCGGCCGATCTTGCCGATGTGATTAACACCTTAAAAAGTCATTTACCCGTGCATTACCGGACACAATTAATTGGTGTTCCGGAAACAAACATCAAGAAATTTCTAGATTATTTGAATGAAGTAGACCTTGTGTTTAGAGGAGATTCAGGGAACACTCCACATATTTATAATGCTAATTCCAACTCTCGCCAAAACAATTGCCATAATTTCAATCAAAATAACAACAGCGGTAACATGTGGAATGCAAACCCGCTTCCTCAAAATCAGGGGCAAAAATCACAACAGCCCAACTTCACACAATATTCGCAGCAATCTTGCGATCCCCGATTCCAAAATTCCAACAATTACAACAGTTTTGGTAATGGTCAATTTTACCGAAAAAGTAATAGTAATGGCAACAGACGCAATGGTAGTTTCAACAACAATCAGTACTCCAGAGGCAACAACAACCGTAACCGAAACAACAACAATCAAAACAGACGTCAGGATGGAAGATACAACCCTGGTTATTTTGAGAGAAATTCGCCATATCAGCAGAATAATTCAAATTGTCAAAATTCTAGAGTCAGTTATCCACCCCCGCAGTGGGGAAACCCGAACTATACACCACACAACTACAATTATATGTTTCCGAATGCACGACACTTTGTACCAACAAACAATGCTAATAATCAGGACTGCGGTAATCAAACTCCACCGAATACCAAACATGTCCATGAACAAAGGATAAATATTATTGAGGTAAGTGATGACCAAAATGCGTCGCCTAATAACGCGGCGGAAAACATGGGCAGACCGGCGTAAGCGCCCAACCCCCGGTCGAGAACGTGAGCACGGGCGCAAATAATCTTGCAAATTGTTTTTTGAGATTCCAAGACGGACACACTATGGAACATGACCTTCTTGCCGAGAATAATAAGTCTAGTAATAACGACAAAGTAAAGGTAACGGTTAAGGCAACTGCTGTTTTATCGTTAGAGAAATCCATTGTAGAAGTGTTATTCGACACTGGAGCGTCAGCAAGCGTGATTTCTAGTTCCCTGTACTTGGATCTAGATAAAGGTTCTAAACTTCCGACGTTTCCAGTGCAGAACTGCCGAATCATCGGTGCCACTGGAAACAAATCAAAAAATGTCAAATTACAAGCTCTTCTAACTTTTGTTGTTTCCAACGTGCATGTTCGTTATCATTTCCTTGTTGTGGATAATTTAACAGTTCCATGTCTTTTCGGCATCGATTTCTTAAATCAGTATCGAGCAGTGATTGACTTAGGGAATGGTATCTGTCAATTGACGGTTGAAAAGCAAAGAATTTTGATACCTTTATCTAAAACAATTAATAACAAAAATTCTTATCGGGACGTACGTCACTTGAAAGTACAATCTGTGCCCATCACTAATTTTTCTATGACAAACAATTGCAATTCTTCTTACAATGCTGATAGTAAAACTCTGTGGGAAAAGTGTGCCGAAGCCTACCATCTAACTGATTTGCAAAAACAGAATCTGTTTCACCTTCTTCAACAATTTTCAGTAGTCTTTCAAGATAAACCTGGTATCATACGTGGGTATGTGTACAAGATGGATGTCAAACCCCACCTAACATTTTGTCGTACACACTACAATATACCGTGGTCTAAAAAACCAGCGGTTATGCAGGAAATTAACAGAATGCTACGTTGGAAAATCATAGAAAATTCGCACTCGCCGTATTGCAACCCTTTGTTGTCAGTTTCGAAACCCGATGGAAGCGTGCGTCTTGTTCTCGATGCACGCGAAATCAACAAAATTATTATACCGGTAAATACTCGCCCTGTAAATCTGGACGAACAACTCCTGAAATTTCACAACGCCAAATTTCTGACTAATATCGACCTACGATCGTCCTACTACCAGGTTCTTCTACATCCTGAATCACGTAAATATACCGCATTTTTGTGCGAAGGACGATCATACCAATTCCGTGTTTTGCCATTCGGGTTACGAATAAGTGCAGGAATCTTTATCGAGGCGCTTGACGACGTCCTCGGGCCAGATTTACTTTCACAAATCACTCCCTATGTGGATGATTTAGTTGTGGCGACTGCCACCTGGGAAGAACATGTCGATCTTCTAAGACAAATTTTGATTAAATTCGCCGATGCAGGCGTGACAATCAATTTGGAAAAATCAAGGTTCGCCCGACAACAGATTAAGTTCCTTGGCCACATCATCACGCCGGAAGGCATCAGGCCGGACTCTAAAAAGACTGAAGCAATTCGCAACTTTCCTGCACCCCGAACCAAAAAACAACTTAAAGCATTTTTGGGTCTTTCGTCATTTTTCAGAAAGTTCGTGACACAGCAAGCTCTTAACAGCCCACATCTTCTAAATCTTCTAAAGAAAAATTCCCTTTGGCGATGGACTACAGAATGTCAAGCCGATTTTGAAAAAATTAAACAATCATTAATCCACGCACCACTCCTCTGTCATCCGGACATGTCAAAAGACTTCTGCCTATCGACCGATGCGTCATCTTATGGACTTGGGGCCTTTTTGTTTCAACTGTCTGTTGAACATGATCGAACAATAGTAAAACCTATCAGTTTTGCCAGTCGCACCTTAACTGAATGCGAGAGATCGTATTCAGTTACGGAACGCGAGACCCTTGCAATTATTTGGTCTATGCGAAAATTTCAATATTTTCTCTGGGGAAAACATACACGCATCTATACAGACCACCAAGCTTTATCATTTTTACTGTCTTGCAAATTACTTCATTCCCGGCTCACTCGTTGGTGTTTGTCGTTACAAGAATACGATTTCGAAATTATTTACATCTCCGGCGAAACCAATATTGTTGCGGACGCTCTTTCTCGTCTTCCGCACGATGCGAAAAATCTTTCAGATTTGCATGAGCAAACTTCCGACTTTCAGGTCATGTTAATGTATGACGAATCCTACAACCGCTACTATCACCGAATCTGCAGGGATTTTGCACAGTTACAAGATGCCGATCCTAGATGGTCTACAGTAAAAACAAAATTATGTCAGAATTCAAATTCTAATCTTCAAAATTACTACAAGATCAACAATGGTGTACTGTTTCATCGTTCCCATCTCGTGTCAGAGCGTTGGTTAGTATGTTTACCGGAAGCTTATGTTGACGAATTCATTTTGTTCACCCACAAAACCTGGGGACATTATGGCATTAATAAATGTGCCGCCAAGATCCTACGCTTCTGCTATTTTCCTAACATGCGACGTAGAGTCCTGCAGGTCATTCGCAAATGTATCATTTGCCAGAAGGCAAAATATTTGAACAAACATGCATCAATTGAATTGCATCCCATTCTTCCAAAGCAACCGCTTGATTTGATTTCCGTAGACATTGGCGGACCCTATCCACAATCCCGCGGTGGTGCTAAATACATTTTGACTATATTGGACGTTTTTACTAAGTATGTGAAATTGTACGCCTTGCGCACAGCCACTGTTGCGGCTATCATTCGACGCTTTTCGGCCGACTACCTAGCCCGCGTCGGAAAACCTGTCGCTGTCCTAACGGACAATGCATCGTACTTTACGAGTGCAAAGTGGAAATCATTTCTGCAAGATTCCGATATTAAACATGTTCTTACTTCCCGATTTCACCCACAGGGTAACCCCGTTGAGCGAATTTTTAAAGAATTTAATCAATTTATGCGCATCCATTCTTCTACAAAACATTCCAAATGGATACAATACCTCGCTCCGTTCGAGTACATTGTGAACAATTTGCCACATAGTTCAACCGGATTCTCACCTGCCGAGCTATTATCAGACGAACAAAAAAAAAAAACTCATGGTCAAGTCCCCTGCCTAAGTTGTCTTCGAACGATATTTCTTTGCAGGAAAAGGTAAGGCAAGCTGCCTTTACCCTGGCACACACTGCGGAGCTCCGGAAGAAAAAATTTGATAAACGGGTCAGACCGACACGTGTGTTCGAAATTGATGATTTGGTATTGCTCACAACCCATCCCAAATCTACGAGGCTAAAACGTTTGCTTAAGAAATGGCAATTAGTTTACTCAGGTCCATACCGGATCGTCGATATTCCTCACCCTGGATGTTATTTATTAGCATACCCTACAACACAGAAAGTTAAAGGACTTTACGCCCACCACCACTTAAAGCAGTATGTAAAGTAAGAGAAAGAGAAAGGATGTGCTAGTTACAGCTAAAATGTTAGTGTTAATTGTTAATCAATGCAAAGAATCATAACGCATTAAACTATAGAAAATCTACGTTAAACATTACATGCAATCCAAGAACTATTTAATCTACGTTATATTTACTATGCTACGAATAATTTGACTACTAGCCAAGGAAAACGAAGTTAGCGACCAAACTTACTCCTTAAACAGGCATTTTCTAGAACAGGAAACTATGTACAAGAAAAAAGATTTTATTATGTTAATAACTGTGATGAATTTGAGAGCCACCAGAATGCTATACTATACGCCAGCATGAGTGAATGATTGTGCTGAAATGAGTGTGAAAGAATGAATGTGAATTTTAGTTTATAAGGTAGTTTTTATGATGATGATGAGGATTTCGTTGTGTGTGAGCCAATGATGCCACCACGTAGTATTATTTGATGATTTGCGATTTATATTGAAGCTGTTCTATGAGAAGAAAGGTGAATATTAATTATATGAAGCTGTATGAATGAAAACGATACGTGTGTATGAATACTGATAGATGTTAATGAGAAATGATTCGCCGTGTAGGCAATAAAAAAGGAGAAAGAAAAACTTATTTGGTATGTGCCCTATTTAAAAAACCATTATCTCACGCTTGGCATAAAGAGTTTGTGTGCTCTCCATCGTAACAAACGTAAATTTTGTACATAGGTCATTGTGGAGGAAAAATGTTTATCAGCCACAGCGAAATAAATAATCTGCTTACGTAGCGAATAAAAATTGCTGTCGTTATAGAATCTCATTCTTTATACAGGCTAATTGTGTAGTACCATGCATGCAGGCTGCCTTCGTAAGATTCGTATTCTACATTTACGAAGGTCGTATTTAATGGTTACGAACTTATGAACTCACTAACATTAACACTATTTAAAAAAAATGTTTTTATCCTGTGAAGTAATTTAGGTGAAATCTAGCACTCATTACTTGATACTGTGAGGACATGGACATATGTATTTGTGTAAGTGGGATAGTATATAAGTTATGCAATTTTATGTCGTTCTGTCTGGACCAGAGTTAAGAAAATGCGACTCTCATAAAACAATTGCTAGGATACGAAGTCTCCCGCTCTCTGCTCATGTTCTCGACCAGGAAACAAAAACTACACGACTACCGGTACGACGTACAATTCACGATTACAAGAAAACATACTTTAGTGTATGAGATTTTTCTTTCTCTTTCAGCAAAGTGGATAAGTTTTTGAAGATTTGTGTGTGAAGCAGTACGACGCAGCTGTCTTCGTGGACACAGCGATTTTCTTGTCTTTATGGAAACTAAAGCGCATTTATTTTCCTTTACCTACAGGAAATTCATATATTTATTTTACTACGTGATACTCACTAAAGTACACCTCTTATGGAAGGATCCTATAGTCATTTATTAGTACGTTTACTGACCGAATTTTTTTTCAGGAATATAAACTACCGTGTCATTAAGCGCGTATTTACCTAAACATGACTGATTCAACGAGTGAATTAAACCATATACGGTACTCACATTGATTCTTGCAAAAATCTTTGACTGATTTACAGGAAGTGATTGACAATGATCATTGAATTTCTTTTTGCTTAAACAGCAATTCGGATCAACTTTAAAGGATGAAACTGAATACAACATGAATTGGCTTAAAGTCAGTGACACTTGCGCAATGGCAAAGTTTATGATGCATACGTTACGCAAACAGATACACTATTCGTCGCACACATGTGTGAAAACACTACTGTATTGATGAAGATTTTGTAAATATGAATATAACCCAATCCTTCTATCTTGATCCTACTCCCACCTCCTTGCCCACTGCTGGACGATGGATAGTGGGGTAGTGAGGTTTTTGCACTATTCTTTTGTATATTTTGTCCATTCATAATTTGCAGCACTTAGGGTCTCTCGTCGAGTTTTGCAGAATTCTTGATGGCAGATGCCATAGATTTCAATATTCTGTAAAGAAGGAGATAGTACTCCGTTAGTGCCTATTATACCTCAACAGCGGACCCGAGCGCGAGGCTGTACGCAGTGCCGCGGTGCGTGGTGGATGGACCACTTTATCAAAATTACTGCACTCGTGCACGCACAGCCACTCTTAAACACCAACAATACTGACATGAACTTTGTTGTCATCGACAACTTAAAACCAAATTGTATGACCTTTTGTGTTCTTTTGTCGTAAGCAGATTCATTACCTATTGTCCTGATGTGCAAACTGTAAAGTAAACAAAGTTGTGGTGCTGTGACTTTTACTGTGCTTCGCACGACGCACCACACTGAACTGAGGCAAAGCATAGTGCTCACTGGTCGACACAATAAGAACTGTGAATACAGGGTAGCAGCTATTGTTTTAATAACAGGACTGCCAACGGTGCAGGCATCTCTCTAAAAAAAAATTAATCATCCATTGATCAATTTCAAAGTGGCTATTTTGTAATGTGCAACAATTTATGTATATTTACATAAACTTTGTACTTTAGGCTATAATTCTTTATATATGTATGTACTTGTCATATGTTTGAAAATGTTGTATAATGCTGGTGCAAACACTGCACAACCTTGTTCGTCAACTCAAATCTGGTACTGCCGCGAAGTTTGAAAAACTTACGCACCAGTAGAGGGGGCCGTGTGGCGATACCTGTAAGACACCGCTAGCCCACGCCTCTCGCGGTGTGCGTTTAATCCCATTTAAATGACGCGCCAAGCGCGCGCCCAGCGGCTGTACGATTAATTAAATAATCGGCGTGCTAATCACAGTTGAAATCTCTGGTCCAGAGGGACGTGAAGAGGCTGTGGTCCAGAGAGAGAGTAGAGTCAGTCGAGTCTTGTTCAGTCTTAAGAGTCAGTCGAGCTAGAAAGTGTCTTGTGAAACGATCATTCTGTGGATAATATTAGTGTGATGATTTCTTTTATATGTGTTGTGTTGTCTTCTTCGATGAATAAAAAGAAATATAGGTTAAATAAATTTTTGTGATGTCCATCAATAAGTTCATTCCAGTAAAAATAGAACCACTTCCCTTCACCTTTATTCACCCTTTTTTCTTTCTTTCCTTACAACAAAACAAAAACAAAAAATTACCACCCCCTTTTTTTTTTAATTCCAGACATCACAAACTATTTTGGACTACATGGCCGGCCGCTGTGGCCGAGCGGTTCTAGGCGCTTCAGTCTAGAACCGCGCGACTGCTTCGGTCGCAGGTTCGAATCCTTCCTCGGGCATGGATGTATGTGATGTCTTTAGGTTAGTTAGGTTTAAGTAGTTCTAAGTTCTAGGGGCTAATGACCTCAGATGTTAAGTCCCATAGTGCTCAGAGCCATTTTTTTGAACTACGTGCCACTGCGATATTTAGTGATATGCGACTAACAGAGCCGTACTGAGGTGACCTGCGCCCCTGGCAGAACTGCAAAAACTGCAGCCCCCTCACCCTTTCTCGATATAACTACCTTTCTGAAAATTTTCCTACGGTCGCATACACACATACGAAGAACACAGTTAATAGGCTGACAAGCAATGCCTGAATTAGCAATCCAGGGTGATTTGATACAAAACTAAATGGACTAAATGTTTAGCACAGTGACAAGCGATGAAATTTCAGAGTTCCAATGCTTTATCGTGTGTCATATTTTCATCCATGCTAGAATAACAGAATCACCGTATACATAAGTAGGTCTTACGACACCAGATGACTGAGCAACGCAGCTTATGATCGATGTCCGCCTCCTTAGCTGAGTGGTGAGCGTAGATGGCTGTCACGCAGAGGCCCCGGCTTCGATTCTCGGTACTGCCAAGGATTTTTCCTTGGTGGGAGGATTGGTAGGGGTGCACATGGTCTCGTGATGCCAGTTGAGCAGCTAACTGACCGAGCGGTAGCAGTTCCAAGGACTGGAAAGTCTGGAAAACGGGCGGAAGAGTTGCGTGCTGACCACGTGCTCATCCATACCGCATCACCTGGTGATTTTGTCTTATCAAGTTTTGGAGGAGTATATTTTTCTCTGCCTGCATTTGATAGTATTTTTCATGCTCACATTTTCCGTGCCAGGAGGGAAGATCACGCTGGGATTCTGGATTTGTGCCTCTTTATTCTCGTCTTAATTACAACTGACCATCAGTGCAAAATGTACCTTTTACCGGCTGTCCCAAACATGAGTGCTCGTTCATTTTGAATGAATGTGGGCGTAATAACAAATGCATGCAAACTAGACAAATGAGGTGGGGGTTCTTGGTTTAGCTCTGCAGTAGCAGTCTGGACGGGCAGCTGAACGTTGTTTTCGAAGTCAAGTCGGCGCGACACTGCGTCGCCGTGCTTCTGGCCTCCTTGTTGGCCGTTTCGTATCCGAGCGTTGGGACGCCGTCTTCTAAATTTTTGCCATTGAAAGGAACAGAAAATTTTAGTCTTCTGACTGGAGGAAACGCCTGCTCTTTCTAAAAGAAGCAGTCTGGGGATCGGTCAGTATGCATCCACCAAGTCTGGTCGCTCTCTGTAAGTAGAGGCGAGAAAGATCAAGTTTTTAGAGATACCGGTACTTTACCGGGACGTGGGCAAGAGCTGTCGCAGCAAGCAGTAGCTGCTCCGTGATCAAGTAACTAGTATTTTTGGATGGAAATTAGATCGATTTCGCGTTGGGTTTCCCCGCAACAATGCAACTCCGTTGTTAGAAGCACTGAGGAATTCTCGAACGTGACGATTACAGAATCGTTTTTACGTAAATTCAGATAGAAATGAATTCGGTGTTTCTTCGGTTACGGTGTACCTTTTACAATTTGAGGCCACCTGATTACTATTGTTCTTTTCGGTGTGATTAACGAACTGGCATTGATGGTTCAGTTAGTGATGCAAAGTGGTGATTTTGCTTTCGAATCTTTGTGTGTGAGTAACTGCGACCATCCTGTATTCCCTTATTCCATTCATCCTTTTTCTGAGAAATGATCAGCACGTTAGTATTGTTTGCTCGAATGGAACCACAGGTTTTGTATTTTTACCTGTGTTCCATGTAAATGTGATCACAGGAGTACGCTCCATTTGTGAAATAAATGTGAGTGACGCAGCTACTAATTAGTTCGTTAAACTCCTCCTCAAAGTACACGCCAGCACATATTGCAATATGAAGACAGTAGGTGTTCGGAAAGAACAGATACCAATGATGACCATGCAGCTTCTCTAGAAAGAAATTATAATTAATCGAAATCCTCAGCTGCCAACAGGTGTTGTTAACATACCTCAATGGGGACAGCTGAAAATGTGTGCCCCGACCCGGACTCGAACCCGGGATCTCCGGCTTACATGGCAGACGCTCTATTCATCCGAACCACCGAGGACACAGCGGATAGCGCAACAGCAGGGACTTATCCCTTGCACGCTTCCCGTGAGACCCACATTTCCAATTGTTCGCAACCTACATTCGTAATGTTCCTAAAGGATATTTGCCCATTCAGTCATTACTAGCGCCAACTAAGGTGACGGTTCCCTTAAGAGTTCGAGCAAAGTGTGCGCATTCGCACAAAAGATCAATGGCGAGGTAGCCTTTAACTATATGAAGACAGTAAGTGTTCCGAAAGAACAGATACCAATGATGACCATGCATCTTCTCCAGAAAGAGATGATAATTAATCGAAACCCTCGGCAGCCAACCCGGCCACTGATCTTCTTCTGTGCGAATGCGCACACTTTGCCCCAACTCTTACGGGAATCGTCACCTTAGTTGGCGCTAGTAATGAGTGAATGGGCAAATATCCTTTAGAAACATTACGAATGTAGGTTGCGGACAGTTGGGAATGTGGGTCCCACGGGAATCGTGCAAGGGATAAGTCCCTGCAGCCGCTCTATCCTCTGTGCCCTCGGTGGCTCAGGCCCCGGGTTCGATCCCCGCCACTGCCTAAATTTTTCGACAAACCCAGTACATCCTCTTCCTGATCCTTCGATCCTCGAACTCGAACACATTGCTTGGGCTTGGCGGCGGGATGGCCCGGCTACGGGTGTCGACCCCTGCCCTACCCGCCGTCCTGCTCCTGCATCGATTCATTAGGGGAAGAAAGAGGTGGATAGAGCGTCTGCCAGGTAACCAGGAGATCTCGCGTTCGATTCCAGATCGGGGCACACATTTTCAGCTGTCCCCAATGAGGTATATCAACAACACATGTTGGCAACTGAGGGTTTCGATTAATTAACGTATTTCAATGACTTGTTTTGTTCAGCATCTTGCGACGGAAAACAATTTAATATGTTGGCAGCTGAGGGTTTCGATTAATTAACGTATTTCAATGACTTGTTTTGCTCAGCATCTTACGACGGAAAACAATTTAATATGTTACGAAATAGTGATCGTGACGTGTCATTCTACAGTTCAACACTTACACTTCCATCGAGCGCTTTCCTCTTTAGAATCGAAAGGAGGGCTGATAATCAATTATAAATTTTATGAATTTCATGACGTCTTGGCTCTCAGCGCTGAAGAATTAATGTTGGTTATAGTCTGTGGATGAACCAGGTTTATTCAAAATTCGAATCACTTTTCTCTAGCGACGCCTGGCAGGATTTGTTTGGATACCTTGGAGTTTTTGTGAAGCGTTAGATAGGCAACTGCGAAGAGGTTACAGCATTGCACTTCCGGTGTCCTATCTTCGCCGTATTCGTGTAATTTTAATGCATTTTAGCAGTGAATAATGCGTGTGTGTGGATAAATTGCGAGTGTTTTCTTTTCGTTGTCGAGGGCACACGGTTACTTTGCGCTTAATAATTTGCATACTATTTTTCGTTTCCTGCCCTAATTAGCGTGATATGTATAGGGTTACAAGATCCCAGGCACTAAAACTTTCTGAGATGGATCACGAGCAAAGCATTAGCGTGCCACCTAACGGCCCTGAAAACGAGGTGGGAAAGGGAGAACGGGAATGTTGTCCTAATGGACGGGGAATCCTGTGGAAATAGCGAAGCAGCGACACTGAGCGGCTTATCTGATGCACAACGTACGAAGGGAGAGACAGACTCTGTGGAAGACACGCCCAGCGCGGAACAAGAAACGGCCGCGACGATGAGGCAGGTAACATCTGTGGCCGAAGAAACTGAAAACATGCAACCCATGCGTATAACGTTACTACAGAGCAATTTCAGGAGTAAAGCAATGAGTTAGGAACAAAGTTCGAAAGTAAGTTAGGTGTAGAACTCGAAGCACAGAACAATGTAGTAAGCAATGAGACACTTACACAAAGACCAGAGGCCCAAGCACAGAGCGCTAAATGATGTCGGAGAAAGACTTCAGGAGCAAAGCATGACACGTGACGCCTACTATTGCAAACAATAGTATAGACGTCACTGAAGTATGAGTCGATCATTCAACTCCAGCGGCAGGCGCTGCAAGAGAGGTTTCCTGCATTACTGTGTGGTTCGTCGCTAAAGTGTCAGCAAATTTAAGGCTGCCTCCTACGTATATCTCGCAAAAAGACCTTGAGGGTAAAATTAGAGAGATTCGACCCCTCACGAAAGCTTAACGACGATCATTCTTTCCGCTAACATCTCGCGATTGGAACAGGAAAGGGGAAAGTGATAGTGGCACACAAGGTACCCTCCATCACACATCGCAAAGTGATCGTGGAGTATAGATGTAGATGTACACTGAAGCGCCAAAGAAACTCGTATAAGCATGCCTATTCGAATACAGAGGCATGTAAACGGGCAGAATATGGCGCTGCGCTTGGCAACGCCTATATAAGACAATAAGATTCCGGCACAGTTGTCAGATCGGTTACTGCTGCTACAATGGCAGGTTATCAAGATTTAAGTGAGTTTGGACGTCGTGTTATAGACGGCGCACTAGAAATGGGACACAACATCCCCGAGGTAGCGATGAAGGGATTTTTCCCTACCACTATTTGACAAGTGTACCGCGAATGTCAGGAATTCGGTAAAACATCAAATCTGCGACATTGCTGCGACAGGAAAAAGATCCTGCACGAACAGGATCAACGACGACTGAAGAGAATCGTTCAATGTGACAGAAGTGCAACACTTCGGCAAATTGCTGCAGATTTCAATGCTGGGCTATCAATAAGTATTCAACGTGCGAACCATTTAACGAAACATCATCTAGGTGGGCTTTCGGAGCCGAAGGATCAATCTTGTACCCTTGATGACTGCACGACAAAAAGCTTTATGCCTCGCCTGGGCCCGTCAACACTGACCTGGACTGTTGAAAACTGAAAACATATTGCCTGGTCGGACCAGTCTCGTACCAAATTGTATCGAGCGGATAGACGTGAAGGGGAATGGAGACAACCTCATGAATTCATGGACCCTACATGTCAACAGAGGACTGTTGAAACTGGTGGAGGGTCTGTACTGGCGTGGGCCGTGTGTATTTGGAGTGATGTGGCACCTCTGATACTTCTAGATACGACTCTGACAGGTGACACGTACGTAAGAATCCTATCTGATCATCTGCATCCACTCATGTCCATTGCGCGTTCCGACGGACTTGGGCAATTCCAGCAGGACAATGCGACACCCCATGCGTCCAGAACTGCTACAGAGTGGCTTCAGGAACACCCGTCCGAGTTTAAACACTTCATCTGGCCACCACACTCCCCAGGCACGAACATTATTTAGGATATCTGGGATGCGTTGCAGCGTGCTGCTCAGAAGAGATCTCCACCCCCTCGTAGTCTTACGGATTTAGGGACAGCCCCTAAGGATTCATGGTTTCAATTCCCTAGAGGACTACTTCATACATTAGTCGCGTCCATGCCACGTCGTGTTACGGCATTTCTGCGTGCTCGCGGGGGCCCTGCACGATATTAGGCAGGTGTACAAGTTTCTTTGGCTCTTCGTTGTAAATGTATATTTAGATTTAGAAGCGATCAAACAGTGGCGTGAAGAGGCGAGCAATAAAATAGAGGGAGAAGAACATCTATGTGCAAGTCTTGCAACATAGCGAGGTGTTGCAGCAGCGAGGCGAGATAATAGGAGTCGCGTCGGATAAGCGAACACAACTGACCATGGCCGTGGAGCAGTTGTCATTGCGTGCAGAAGAAGGGCCCATCCCGGGTGACGTCTCCTGTTGTCCAGTCACTGCTGAACTTTAACCAGGCACGAGCAGAGATTATCGACAGGAACTAAGAAGAGTTACATGCACTTCAGTGGGATGCAGAACGACAACGATCCAACGAAAGTAATGATGGTGATAGTAATGTGATAGGTCGCTCTGGACCAAAGTGAAGGAAGGATGAAAAGGAGGAGACATGTCTATGTCAGCTCTGAAGAGAAAGTGCACATGGAGAGTGCGAGGAAGCAACCTCATTTGATTTTAATAACGATGAGGCATGGCGTCACCTTGTGTCGGTGCAAAATCACCCTCTTTTATCCGACTCGAACACTGAGTCATGTCCAGTCATATGGTTTGCGCAATTCGTTAGTGACTTCCCAATGTCGTAGAACAACCTGCTAAAGATGAATTTCTGTATGGGCACTTACGCGTCGAGCCAGCCGCAAGAATGCATGTCCTGATGAAAGAATGTCGAACGTATCAGAACTTGAACTGCGTAGTTCTGTAAGAGCTCTTACTGCAATAATTAGGATGCGATCGTGGGTATGGTATCCAGCAAGGACTATGCAAGAGCGGGTAAAAATGAGTATCCTAGTGATGGGGCCATATAACGAATCGAGTTTCCTTTACCTAAAACTCTGTTTTATGGGCATGGTTAAGAGAAATCGCTACGTTGATGTGCTGTGTGACTTGGCTGAAGTTATTCGAATATTTTTAACCCTCTTTAGTGTAAGATAGTAGTAGCCGGACGGTGTACAGACGACATGCGCTCGTTCCAGCTCTTACTGCAATAATTAGGATGCGATCGTGGGTATTCATCAAGGACCCCTGTCACCACAAAATGCAACATGGCATAAACAGAAAGTGGTTTGGATGGTCCACAAAGAAACGGAAACATTTGACAAATGCAATAATCAGAGAGGAGTTTGGTCCTACCATAATAGCGATAACAGGAGATGGAAACCTCCTCGTTATGAAAATAGAGAGAGACACAATGCACCCCTAGAGATTATCGAAGTGCATACTGCAGATCATAGGAGTAACAGTCCTACTACGAGCAAAACTAGAGACTGACTAGGAGATAAGAGGTCAAGTGATGTACAAACTGGACGGGCCCTTCTTCTGCACGCAATAACAACTGCTCCACGGCCATGGTCAGTTGTGTTCGCTTATCCGACGCGACTCCTATTATCTCGCCTCGCTGCTGCAACACCTCGCCATGTTGCAAGACTTGAACGACGTCAGTATGGAGGACCTGGGCAAAAGAGCACTGCTGTGCATTGATAACGTACTAATGGAAGAGAAAATGTCAGATGACCACAATGGAACATTGGGAAGTTCGTTGTAAGTATTTAGAGACCTCGCCTCTTCGCGCCACTGTTTGATCGCTTCTAAATCTAAACATATATTTACAACGAAGCTACGCAGAATCTTGTACACTAGTTTTGAAGAGATAAGAGAAATACTCTTGAGGGATGAGGAAGTCCTGGAAATACTGGACTACCCTGTGCTTAGGATAAAGATTGGAGATAGAGAAGTTTACTGCATTGTCTACACTGACAGTCCAGAGACTGCCATGAATTGAAGCTGTGTATGGATATTGCGTAAGAGAGAGAGAATGTGCCAGATTTCCCATGCAGAAAACTAAGGTAAACGAAGTGATTACTAGCAAGACGATAAAGCGTCAGTCAAGAATAGACTTCTTGTATTTCGCATAAAATATGGACAAATATCTTGATTGTATCATCCCTAACAGTGGATGTGGTTCTCGGCCTCGACTTTATTAATCATTATAAGATGCCTATGGACTGTGCGCTGAGACTGATAGTGGCTAGAACGAAAACTGAAACCTGCAACTTAGGTTTGTCAGAGAAGGACTGTTCCATAGGATTTATGGTTGTATTATACATGTGAAACATGCGGTACAGGATCTGGCAATAGACTTAAAGCAGTTGATAAATCAGAAGCCAGGGCACCTGGGGCACACCTGGGAGACAGAAAAGTTCCGCAAAATATTAACGTCCTGTAATGAAGTAGTCTCTGAACTGCATGGTATTATTAAAAATTTTGTGTGCCTCTTCAAGATTTAACTCATGCAAGTATATTCAATCTTGCTAAAGCACAAGGACCAAGTGGAGGAGGAGTTATATCTATGGTCACAGAAGGAAATACTTAAACTGCGACCAGTTCATATAATAGCCCATTACTCTGTGTTGAGATGAGGGATGATTGCAATCAGCCAATGTTTGATTTGTGCCAAATTAATATGTTTATTGAGTAGGAGACCAACTGTCCTAAGGTCCTGGAAGAGTTACTGCCACGTTTCCATGGGGTAAAAGTACTGACTTCTGTGGATCTGAGGATAAGTTATTGGCAGGTCACAATACACCCCTAGTGCAGCCCATAAACTGCCTTCTCATGTTTTGGCCACTGTTTTCAGTTCAAGAGACTGACATTTGGGCTTGAAATTTCATCAGTTGCATTTATTAGAGACTTGAACGACGTCAGTATGGAGGACCTGGGCAAAAGAGCACTGCTGTGCATTGATAACGTACTAATGGAAGAGAAAATGTCACATGACCACAATGGAACATTGGGAAGTTCGTTGTAAGTATTTAGAGACCGCGACATAATGGAAAAACTTGTTAAATCCAAATTCAGTTCCAAACAACTTCCTGGGTCTGTAATTTCTCAGAAGGGAGTTCAGCCAGACCCTGATAAACTTCAGGCATTCAGAGAGTGTGCTCCAGCGAGGACCAAGACCCAGCTTCAATGTTTATCTCGAATTGGCAAAATTTTACTAGTGTTTTGTTGACATGTCCGTAACATCACCCCTACTTTGTCAGCTCACGGGCAAGAAACCTGTATGGTCATGGGACGAGAGTGCACAGAGGGAATTTTCGGTGCACTACTCATTGGGCCAAAACTATGTCGCCTAGTGTCCGATGGCTCAAGGGCAGGTATAGATATCAACTTGTTCCCGGACGTTGAATGAAATGGCGAAGCAATGGGGCAGGCAATATTGTATGTGGGTTGCTTGTTAATAAACTCTAAGCATAATTATTCAGTTACAGCGCTTGCGGACCTTGCAGTTGTGCGGGGGATTACAAAGTACAATTACTTCCTGTTTGGGACGCATACGAACATGTATTGTGGTCACAAAAACGCTGAAGTTTCTCGTAAGTGCCAAGCCGACACACGATCGTTTAGCGCGATGGTCACTGTACGTTTAGGAATTCCAGTTCAGTGTTATCTACATTCCTGAGCAAGATAAGATGGTAGCGGATGCAGTATCACGTGCTCTTGCTAGCGTATAGATTGAGGACATTGGGAAAGTTTGTGAAAACGTGTTCGGGATCAGGTGCCTGAAAAAGCTACCTTTCGAGAATTTAGTTGGAGTTACTCTGTCCAACACCTCTAGCGAACTGTACAAAGACCCGCTACTCTGAGGCATAAAGACCAGATGGGGAGACAGAAATGAGGTCAATGAGGAATTATTACAGAAATGAAATCTAGCGCATACCAGAAGAGTTTATTGATAAATTAATCAGGTATATGCATGTGAGCTATGCACACTGCAGCGGTCTACGCTATAGATGTAAGTACAGTTCGCCACTGATGACGCGAAATTACAGGTCTTGAGTGCTTACCATTTTATATTGGTTTTACGCGGTGATTATAATTAAAGTTAAACTTTCAAAACACTTTAAAAGTAGGACCACGGTCCGAAAAACGTCAAATTGCAAGGGAATATTATCGAAGAATGGGGAAAACGTGTGGAAGAAGAAAAAAATAGTGTGAAAATTGATCAATAGATGGCACGGTATGTGTCATAGTACGTAAATGAAAATATCTGTCATGCGCACGACCCATTGAAGTTCGCATAAATACGGTGGGTACACGGCTTTTCCTCCTTTCGCTTCTGCGACGTTCAGCATGACTCTCTCAACGCAGGATCGCGCTCTGATTGTGATACTGTATTACAAGAATGGTGAGTGTGCACATGTCACTCTGCAGAAGTTTAGGACACTGAAGGGTTTGAAAAGAGGCGTTGGTCTGATGACTGCCGTGGGCATGGAGAAAATGATTAGGAAATTCGAAAAGACGTTCTTTTGTCGTGAAACCTGGTAGAGAGAGGATATGAATTGATTCGGCATCAGTGGAAGCAGTGGCCACAGCAATGCAGGAAGAGTCGAGTGGTGGTGTACAAACGTGTAGTGCACGGAGAACTGCCCGAACACTGGACATACCCGTGAGCACAGTGCGTAAAATCCTACGAAACATCCATCTAAGCTATCCATTCAATATTACCTATGTGCACGAGTTGGTTATTGTTGACCTACTAGCAAGAGACCTTTGCTTTAGGATTTCTTGCTCGCATGAAAGTGGACAATGATTGGCTGTAGAAGATTTTGTGGACAGACGAAGCCCACTTCCATGTGACAGGATATGTCAATACACAAGATTTTCGAAGATGGGCAACGGAAAATCCACACGCAAATCAGCCAGTAGCACTTCATCCTGAAAAGATCACTGTGTGGTGCGGGTTTACGGCATAATTTATCATCGGGGCATATTTTTTCGAAGAGGCAGGTGCTTCCGGTCGTGTTACATGCACCATCACTGGTAAGCACTATGAGTGTCTTTCGCGCAACCACGTCTTTCGAGCTCTCCAACAGCGTGGTTATGTGGATGGGATCATTTTTATGCAAGATGGCGCACCTCTGCACATTGCAAATCCAGTTAATCAGATACTGAAGCGCCATTTCGGAAGTGCTAGAATTATCAGCCGGCATTTCCCTGGCCGTCCCGATCATCTGATCTTAATCCGTGTGACTTCTAGCTGTGGGGCTATCTGAAAGATGTGTTCAGTGTTCCGATTGCAAACTTAGCTGCATTAAAATACGCATTGCGCAAAACACATTCTGAACGCGACCCCGAAAACACTTCGATCAGTTGTTGAACATTCTGTTTCTCGATTTCAACTTGTTACAGAAAACGGTGGTCAGCATACTGAACGTGTATCGCGCCAGTCACATGGAATTAATAATCCCGTTTTGATTCAGATTGATGTTTTTTTATGCGGTTTTTGGCCTCAAGACAATTGAAACCTTTGTTAGTGATGCTTTTTATACGATTTTTGGCCTCAGGACAATTAAAAACCGATGATAGTTATGCTTTTTATGCGATTTTTGGCATCAAGACCATTAAAAACCCTTTCCCATCCGATTTGGTTTGACTTTGCCGTGGTGAATGGGCTTACTTAACTAACAGTATCACACCTGTACACCGATGCACACTGAGTAGTACAGTTTGTTTAACGTCAAACATACTCCTTACGCAAAGTTCAATGATTCATTTGTAGTCGACCACTATTAAATTATGATGTTTACAGCGCCGTCTATTGCTACAAATTGAAGCTATTTACTTTTCTTTGCCATACGTTTTCACCCTTCTCTGATAATATTCCGTTGGAACGCCAGTGGAAATGAAACGGCAGGCGTTACTGAAACCCTGGGTGGAAGAGCCCACACAGGTGTGTTGGTCCTGCTTCACATAGGAAGTTCCGAGACGGACGGTCTGGGCACCTGAGCGCGGAAGCGCAATACAGCGGTGGTCGGCCAGAGCTGTAATGGGGCCGGAAGGATAACCGGATAATACTTTGGAAACTCTGAAAATCTTGGACGCAGCAGAGAGGAACGAGGAAGCGTTACCTCGGAAATTGCACGCTGGGTTATTTCTGAGGATTTTTATCTGAGAAACCTACCATTGTATGAGTACAGGTATTTCCTCGCAAACTTGCCACGCTGGACGACAGAAGACTGAAATATGGTTAGTCGGCGGTCGGAAGAATCTGCAGAGAGGGAGAATATTCCGTGGTTTCGAGAATAGGATTGGCCTTCTGCAGTTACAAGGCAGGGGAGCCGAGTTTTGCTGGGAAGCCAGCGGTGGAGAGAAGAGTGCTTCTGTTTTGAGTGCCCGTGTCTGACGGTCGCTCAGTATCAGCTTTGTTGGTACAGATGGACTCGCTGTCTTTGCTCTCTGGAGGTTTTATAGTTAGAACGGTTAGGCACTGTACTGTTGCGAACTTATACGATTCTCGACTTCGCGTCCAGATTAGGAGTTGTCGTTGAGTATGCAACGTTCAGTGATTGAGAGCACTTATTCTACCAATACTCACGTTGAGACGTTATCTGAACTCCGCCCTTGTGGCTGGGAGTTCGCGTTTCTCGTCTGTAGAACACGGAGAGGAGACGACAGTATTAGATTGTACTATTCAGAAGACCGTCTTGTGCCGTCCTAGTGTTTAAAGGAGAGTTTTTATATATTTTGTGGCTAGAGTTCTTTCGTCATCGCAGACGTATACGAGAACCATCACTCCGACGCACCGGATGCAGTACATACGGTGATATTGCTAATTGCTTCGGCTTATTAGGGCTATAAAGTTACTCAGTCGTGATCCCGTAGACTTTATTTCCACTGAGGTTGCACACCAATGTTGATCATCTTTGAAAGTAGTGTCTTCTAGTGTTTGGTACGTAGATGATGTCAGTCGTATCGCGTTATTTATATTAGATCGCGTAGCCGTAAAAAGGGGCGAATTTGGGCAATTCATCAGTCGTATTGGTAAGGAAATTCATTTGTATCTATTTATGTCCATTGCACATTGATATATAAACAGTTGTAATATAAAGGGGTTTTAATCAACAATAAATGTATAAGCAGGAACAGCCTTTATCATTTTATAGTTACTAGTTCCCTAAATCTTCCATTCATGTTAATGCTGTAATTTATATGTTAAAGAGCAAGAAGGAGGAGATATCATCATTAAGAGATCCTAAGATCTGCTTCAGGGGGGGTAGTCAGACAGGGCCAAATCTTCATTTCAGCGTTCATTAATTCAAAGAAGGCAGCACGTTTTGTATTACGCGAAATATGGGACAGAGTGTCACAGAAATGATATAAGATTTGGGCTGGACATCATTAGAAGAAAGGTGCTTTTCGTTGTGACGGAACTTCTCACGAAATGCCAATCACCAACTTTCTGCTCCGAATGCGAAAATATTTTGTTGACATTGACCTACATACGGAGGAACGATCATCACGATAAAATAAGGGAAATCAGAGCTCGTACGGAAAGGTATGTGTTCATTCTTTCCGGGCGCTATACGAGATCGGAATAGTAGAGAATTGTGAAGATGCTTCGATGAAGCTCTGCCAGGCACTTGAATGTGATTTGCAGAGTATCCATGTAGATGTAGATGTAGATTATTTTCCGTTGCGCATATTCATTTTACACCCTCCTGGAGTAGCATCTTGGAGTATTTACAAAATTTCTTTAATAATAATTCTAATAGTTCGTTAAACTCCTCGAGGTGCACTCCAGTACATGTCCCTATAAGTTGTAATGTTTTGCGTCCAGCACCATTTGAGAGAAAATTAGTCAATACGTTAGCAGAGAGTGGTCTCTGATCAGTTGTTTCGGAGTTAAATTATTAAAATTTCGCTCCCGCATTCTCTCTTTAGTATAGGGAGTAGGGTATTAATCGAGTAAAAATTTCCTGGAGTGTCAGAGCGCTTGGAGCTCAGGACCAAATAAATAATGTAAATTACAATGTCTGTGCATAAACAGCGCTCAGTTACTCGAAGTCCTTGTTACATGGCGAAGTGAACCACTTTTTCTCCAGTGTGGGAACCACATCGAAGATATGTATATCCACGACTAACTATCTGCGTAACATTATTACTCATTCACAGACGGCTTATTCTTGAATTCTTTCTTATTTACAGTGCGTATCTTACTAACCAAACTGTGGGTGCAGGAAATCTACTGCCTGGAGGAACAAGTAAATTCCGTAGCCCCTGCTCCTTTGTCGCTTGCACCCTCCACCGTGGGGTCTCGCTCCAGTCCTCAGTCGATAGAAATTGACAAAAATTGGAAACCTCCTGGCAAATATTTGCTTCAGCGTAAGGGCGCCCATACTCGGGTGCAAGCCCACCCCACCCCCCACATTCCGCCCCCCTTTCCTGTCTAGGAAAGGAGGAAATATTTCACAGTCAGGTGCTTTCCTTTCAAGAAAATGATATGAAGTCGGTATGGCGCAAATCTTCAACAAGGCCGGTACTGGAATTTTTTATGCCTACGTAAAAGTCGACATTCGTCTTCCAAAATATTAAAAATATTCCGTGACCCCCAAAGTTCTGTCTCCCTCCACCTCTTCCCCCCCCCCCCCCCCCCCAAAACTCCCGTACTGGCGCCTTCGCTGCAGCACACGCTCACCTACCTGTGAGATCCTACAACAGCGTAGCGAGGTAGCAGCAACTCCGTTGTCGAAAATGGACGAGCTGTGCACACGGCAGCTGCGTGAACCAAGCGCGTACTGTTCCTCCATTAATCATCGTCTGTTGAGTGGTAATCGGTTCTGTGTGACGCTGATAGGACGAAACGACACCGTACAAGTGACACTGAGAACAGTGTCCATTTACTGTTGCGGGCCAAAGAAAAGGCTTCTCGTTGGCAGAAGGATAAGGTAGCTCAATTGTCTCACCCAGTAAATACTTAAGCCTCTTTTCTTTCTTGTATTTATTTTCTCTCCGGCAGTTTTTGCGCCCCCGTGTGCCTGCGTCCACACTACGGCCTTGGCATTTGGCAGCACTGCATTGCGCATTATCTCCTTTGTTAGTATGTGTTTTTTGGAGTCTTTATAACTCGTTTAGTTTTCCTGTAGTGTGATTAAGTGGTAGTAGTGATCTGTGAGTCAGTGATTTTCTGGATCAACGATGCAACGTAAAATTTTGTGTGAAACTAGTGAAAACTTTCACAGAAACGTTTCAGCTTTTGAAACAAGCTTACAGAGATGGCGCTGTCGGCAGTACGTAATGTTAATGATATTTTTCACTGTTTAAAAGTGGTCGTCAGTCACTTGAACTCCGACTCGATAGCTGAGAGGTGAGCGCGACGGAATGCCGTGCTAAATGGCCCGGGTTCGATTCCCGGCTGGGTCATAGATTTTCTCCGCTCAGGGACTGGGTGTTAAGTTGTCCTTGTCATCATCATCATTTCATTCCCATCGATACTCAAGTCGCCGAAGTGGCGTCAACTCGCAAGACTTGCACCAGTGGAACGGTCTACCTGACGAGAAGCCCTAGCCAACGCCATTTCCATTACCATTTCAGTCATTTGAAGATGATCATCAATCAGCAAGGCCTTCCACCTCAACCTACGACACAGACGTTACGAAAAGATGAATCGATGACCTGTGTGTACTATCAAGGCGTTTTGCAACTGCTGTGTGAAAAAATCCGGAGAAGGAGACCACAGCTGTGGCGAAGCAGCTCATGGCTCTCGCACTCCGACAACTCTCCCGCACACGCAGCTTTGCCAGTTCGTCAGCTTTGTGCCAGAAATCAGGCGACTGTCATCGCGCAGCCTCCTTACTCGTCAGACCTGTCACTTCTGCTTATTTCCGAAGTTAACATCAGCGCTGAGAGGACGCCGTTTTCTGAGTGTTGATGACAGCAAAGCAAATTCGTCACAGACCGTAAAGGCCATCTCTAATGAAGCTGTCCAGCACTGCTTCGCGAAATGGAAACACCACTGGGAAAAATGTGTGGATAGTGGTGGGGAGAGCTTTGAAGGGAACGGATATGTTGATAGCAGGCCTCAAGGCTGCGGGGCTGGAAAGGACCAAGGCCATAGGGGGTTCTCAACGACAAACTTTATTTACCGGACATCGGAGCAACCAACACTGGTAACAGCACAGAGACACAACGATACTACAGCTTACTAACTGTTCAAATAACAAATCAAGTCAATAATTCAGGAAAATATTGAAAACCGATAAGCTTAACGTTGCAGAATATATACCTAAATTTAAGACAACTGACAGTTATTTAATTTGCGACAAAACTTAGTGGCAAAATACAGTTTTTTTTATTAAAAAGAGATAAGAGTGTTAAGAAAAATTTTTACAGATATTCTACTCGTTCGATGTAAATAGTTTAAACAAAATTACTCGACAGAAGACTAACAAGCCTGGCGGGTCCGAAAGGCTTTGAAATCTTCTGAATAGCTTAAAACACCAAAAACATTATTTGCATGCCACAGTTTTCAGTCAGGAAAAAGTTTCTTAAATGTAGAATACATGCATCAATTACAGTACTGCTTAAACTTAGCAGTCTTCCGTGCTCATAGACCCACTTTGTTGTGCTGGGCACGTGGCAACGCCCAGGCGCCCAGTCGGCTTAGAAAAAGACAAGTTCCTTCTGTAACACAACAAACTATTATAACATGACCCATTTTACACCAAATGTGAAGCCAGTCAACCTTTTGCATGCGGGATGTTAAATAAGATATAAACGTAAAGCCTTGCAAACAGTCAATAAGAAATGAGTTTGCCGTTATTTATTCTGAAATACTAAATTTTGAAAGTAGCGTTAATAAACTACTGGTTAAATAAATAACTGGCTTAACTTCAATTTTTTTATGTAAAAAGGTTACTTTCAGTAACCTCAGTGTAACGTAATGCAAAATTTAGAAGAAGGAAAGCAATTTACTTTTGACTATTGGAAGATTGAACCGAATCTGTTTTAAGCAAATGAAAAAAATTGGTTTAATTTTATAAATAACAACAATAAAATACATACCAAGCCAGCAGAAGTCACTCGCTAAGCTAAATACAGAGGAAATGAAATTGCGTTCTCTTACTTTGTGGTGTATCATTAGTTATTAGCTTTGCTGGTGAAATTTCACTTTACTTTAAGTAGCCTCTGCTAATCAATACAAGAATGAACAGTTGCTGAGGCAGAAAATTTAAACCGGAACTGGTCATTAGCAAACACACAAAACTGGCAGTATATAGTTAGTTTTTCATATTCTCACTCGGTGATTGTATGGAAAGCGAAGGGATCCTTTTTCGTAATAATGTCTGAGGACAATGACAATACATGTGCTCTAAAAGTTTTAGCTACTGCAAGTCATTATTCAAGTTACTCATACTTTGTCAAAGGAATTTTGCTCAACAATGCCAACGTAAATGTATAGTTTTTCACTTAACAGTAATACGATGTTGGCAGCTGTGCGGACGACGAAGAATGTAGCCGACGACAATGCTGAGCTGCAGTTGTTGCTGCTACTGTTCGATGAGAGCCCGGAGTCGATTCCAGAGCCAGGGATAATCATGGGACAGGCAATAGTTAGAACTGCAACTTCCTCCTCCTGCCCACTCCTGCCGTGCTCTCAATACTCGCGGGTGAACGAATCAGGCGCGTGTACATTAGCGCGATCATAGCTGTACACGGCGTTTACGGGAGCATCTAACGAATACTTCCTCGTTCTTTCATGTCTCAAGCTGCTCTGTTTCCTCTCTGCTCGTAACGCGAGAGACTCTATATACGCAAAGATAAACAATGGCACAGCTACCACCCCTTTGTCGTTGCTATCGATGTTGTTGTGGTCTTCAGTCCTGACCCTGGTTTGATGCAGTTCTCCATGCTACCCTATCCTGTGCAAGCTTCTCTTCTTCATCTCCCAATACTTAACTGCAACCTACGTTCTTCTGAATCTGCGTAGTGTATTCATCTCTTGATCTCCCTCTACGATTTTTACCCTCCACTCTTCCCTCCAATGCTAAATTTTTGATGCCTCAGAACATGTCTTACCAACCGGTCCCTTCTTCTAGTCAAGTTGTGCCATAAACTTCTCCCCAATCCTATTCAATACTTTGTCATTAGTTATGTGATTTACCCATCTAATCTTCAGCATTCTTCTGTAGCACCACATTTCGAAAGCTTCTATTCTCTTCTTGTCCAAACTATTTATCATCCACGTTTCACTTCCACACGTGGCTGCACTCCATACAAATACTTTCAGAAACGACTTCCTAACACTTAAATCTATAATCGATGTTAACAAATTTCTCTTCTTCGGAAACGCTTTCCTTGCCATTGCCAGTCTACATTTTATATCCTCTTTACTTCGATCATCATCAGTTATTTTGCTCCCCAAATACCAAAATTTAAGTGTCTCATTTCCTAACCTAGTACCCTCAACATCGCCCGATGTAATTCGACTATATTCCATTATCCTCGTTTTGCTTTTGTTGATGTTCATCTTATATCCTCCTTTCAAGACACTGTCCATTCCGTTCAACTGCTCTTCCAAGTCCTTTGCTGTCTCTGACAGAATTACAATGTCATCGGCGAACCTCAAAGTTTTTATTTCTTCTCCATGGATTTTAATATCTACTCCGAATTTTACTTTTGTTTCCTTCACTGCTTGCTCAATATACAGATTGAATAACATTGGGGATAGGCTACAACTCTGTTTCACTCCCTTCCCAACCACTGCTTCCCTTTCATGTCCCTCGACTCTTATAACTGCCATCTGGTTTCTGTACAAATTGTAAATAGGTTTCGCTCCCTGTATTTTATCCCTGACACCTTCAGAATGTGAAACAGTTTTCCAGTCAACATTGTCAAAAGCTTTCTCTAAGTCTACAATTGCTAGAAACGTAATGTTTTTTTCCTTAATCTTTCTTCTAAGATAAGTCGTAAGGTCAATATTGTCTCACGTGTTTCAATATTTCTACGGATCCAAACTGATCTTCCCTGAGGTCGGCTTCTACCAGTTTTTTCCATTCGTCTATAAAGAATTCGTGTTAGTATTTTGCAGCTGTGACTTATTAAACTGATAGTTCGGTAATTTTCACATCTGTCATCACCTGCTTTCTTTGGGATTGGAATTATTATATTCTTCTGGAAGTCTGAGGATATTTCGCCTGTCTCATACATCTTGCGCACCAGATGGTACAGTTTTGTCAGGACTGGCTCTCCCAAGGCCGTCAGTAGTTCTAATGGAATGTTGTCTACTCTCGGGGCTTGTTTCGATTTAGGTCTTTCAGTGCTCTGTCAAACTCTTCACGCAGTATCGTATCTCGCATTTCATCTTCAACTACATCCTCTTCCATTTCCATAATATTGTCCTCAAGTACATCGCCTCTGTATAGACCCTCTATATACTCCTTCCACCTTTCTGCTTTCCCTTCTTTGCTTAGAACTGGGTTCCCTTCAAAGCTCTTGATATTCATGCAAGTGGTTCTCCTTTCTCCAAAGGTCTCTTTAATTTTCCTGTAGGGTAGGCTGTATCTATCTTACCCCTAGTGAGGTAAGCCTCTACATCCTTACGTTTGTTCTCTAGCCATGCCAGCTTAGCCATTTTGCACTTCCTGTCGATCTCATTTTTGAGACGTTTGTATTCCTTTTTGCCTGCTTCATTTACTGCATTTTTATATTTTCTCCTTTCATCAATTAAATTCAATATTTCTTCTGTTACCCAAGGATTTCTACTAGCCCTCGTCTTTTTACCTACTTGGTCCTCTGCTGCCTTCAGTGCTTCATCCCTCAGATCTACCCATTCTTCTTCTACTGTACTTCTTTCCCCCATTCCTGTCAATTGTTCCCTTATGCTCTCCCTGAAACTCTGTACAACCTCTGGTTCTTTCAGTTTATCCAGATCCCATCTCCTTAAATTCCCACCTTTTTGCAGTTTCTTCAGTTTTAATCTGCAGTTCATAACCAATAGATTGTGGTCAGAGTCCACATCTGCCCCTGGAAATGTCTTACAATTTAAAATCTGGTTCCTAAATCTGTGTCTCACCATTATATAAGCTATCAATACATTTCATTAAAGTTCCTTTGGGTATTACCCATCAATTTTCAATATTTTCATTATAATTACAATCAATTATATACAGTCAAAAATAACAACACTTGTACATCGATATATTAGATATAATTTCAGTAATACAGCTTACAGCTTCAGAATCAAATGTACAGTGCAAGTTGTCAACGGATATTAAACGGCGAAACTTTTGATTGTGCAGAAGATATTTTACATGAATTTTCGGTGTTACACACTTTTCCGAAAAAGGAAAAAAAATCGGAGAAGCCATACGATTCAACGCAAGAATGGGAACTGCTTTACTTTTCGTGTAGTTTGTAAGCCATGCCACGTGCTTAATATGCCATTCCACTGGAACATCACATAATATCATCCAGAAAGACGATAAGATGTATGTGCGCTCTGACGACCGAGACTGAATGCTGGCTGAAGACGACCTTTAGGGAAAAAGTGAGTTAAGGGTAAGTGACAAAATCTTTTGGCGTCGAAATTTGATTTCATTAAGTCTCTCAAGCAAACATGGAGTCTCATTTGGTAACAGATATGGCGAACAAGATTGGTGTTATTAACAAGAATCAACATTCTCTGCAGCATTCTCTGGAACTCAAGGCAGTCATTAATAGACCAGACATGACATGTTTTTCAATAATTGAAACATTTCTTCATGAGTTCTCAAAGATATTTCAGACTTTTGCACGACTGAAGACTGATTTAGGTTTGTCTGTCAGACCGTTCTCGCTTTTGTTCAAATGTGCATATGTGTATGAAATAGTATGGGACTTAACTGCTAAGGTCATCAATCCCTAAGCTTACACACTACTTAACCTAAATTATCCTAAGGACAAACACACACACCCATGCCCGAGGGAGGACTCGAACCTCCGGCGGGAGCAGCCGTTCTCGCTTTTGGCTGCTGGCTTACCATATTAGTTGCAAACTTGAGGTGATAAAAGTGCAGTGCAGATATCGACTCAAGTACCTGTTAGTCCAATCCAGGAATTTACGAGTCTTTATAAAATGTTACTGTAACAGTAGCAGCGACCATCTTAAGAAGGCAATCGATGACAACGTCACACCTCTGCGAGGAATTTTTGAAAGTTGTGACCGTGAGTTAACCTAATGGGAACAGTGCAATCAAACTGGGATTCGTTTCCGAAACACTTCAGCAGAGTATTATCAGTAGTAAACGATAGTTTAGGAGTAGACGTTCTGCCAGCACAAAAGCAAGTTGTAGCAGTACATATTAAAACCGGTCGCCAGCCTAATTAGGCATTCTTGTGTCAAGCAAAATGATAAAGCAGGAGGCAGTGCTAAGGCTAACCTAACCGTCCTTGACACACACATACTAAACTCTTTCCTCATATCTGTTCATACTACAACACAGTAACCTAACCTTGCAGATAAATGTGCTACTAACGAACAAATGACCAATGAGATAGTGAACAGTAACATATGGCTTTCAACAACACGTAACTTAAATGAACTAGGTGTAACATTTTATAAAACCAATTACCGACACACATGAAACTATGAGTGGAATTAAAATTAAAATACAAGGTGAAAGGATATCAATGATACGATTCGCTGATGACATTGCTATCCTGAGTGAAAGTGAAGAAGAATTAAATGATCTGCTGAACGGAATGAACAGTCTGATGAGTACACAGTATGGTTTGAGAGTAAATCGGAGAAAGACGAAGGTAATGAGAAGTAGTAGAAATGAGAACAGCGAGAAACTTAACATCAGGATTGATGGTCACGAAGTCAATGAAGTTAAGGAATTCTGCTACCTAGGCAGTAAAATAACCAATGACGGACGGAGCAAGGAGGACATCAAAAGCAGACTCGCTATGGCAAAAAAGGCATTTCTGGCCAAGAGAAGTGTACTAATATCAAACACCGGCCTTAATTTGAGGAAGAAATTTCTGAGGATGTACGTCTGGAGTACAGCATTATATGGTAGTGAAACATGGACTGTGGGAAAACCGGAACAGAAGAGAATCGAAGCATTTGAGATGTGGTGCTATAGACGAATGTTGAAAATTAGGTGGACTGATAAGGTAAGGAATGAGGAGGTTCTACGCAGAATCGGAGAGGAAAGGAATATGTGGAAAACACTGATAAGGAGAAGGGACAGGATGATCGGACATCTGCTAAGACATGAGGGAATGACTTCCATGGTACTAGAGGGAGCTGTAGAGGGCAAAAACTGTAGAGGAAGACAGAGATTGGAATACGTCAAGCAAATAATTGAGGACATAGGTTGCAAGTGCTACTCTGAGATGAAGAGGTTAGCACAGGAAAGGAATTCGTGGCGGGCCGCATCAAAGCAGTCAGTAGACTGATGACCAAAAAAAAAAAAAAAAAAAAAATGAAACTAGTAGCAATAATGAACAGGGAAAAGCTTGAAATGATTCTGGATTTAAATCAGAGGGTCTGCTACTGATCACAATCTACAACGTCATTGCTTAGTACTGTGTTTCTATGCCTGTGCACTAACCAATGTGCATTAGAACAGATAACACAGTAAATAGTTCTTTCTTAAACTCGGCTTGAAGCAACTAAACAGAATGCAGATCTAACTACATTGGCTTTGAAGGATCCTTCGAATTTCTTCATTAACTAATTAGACAAGTCACATGAGGATCCTTGAATTTTCGTGGTTTGAAGAAACATGCTCATTAAAAAAAAATACATCAGTATGTATGAGAAATGGTAAGCATTCTTATCATTAATTATTAATGAAGTAAAGTGCAACAAACTATAATTTTTCAAATGCCAAATGTGCTAACGTAAGCAGTCTTTTGACTGTGCAGTATAATTGTGCAAATGACACACAGCATTAAATTCAAATTCAACCACTTTCTCATAATAAATTAGGACACTCGAAATTTAATTCACTAGGCTAGGATTCCTGACCAGGTTTGTGATTTGGGATAATCAAGGGTGTAAGATAGAGTTTTTAGCAACAAAACGATTTTTGTTATAAAATCAACCAAATTTCACAGATACATGCTGCATTTACAGAGTGCCAAATATAAACAATTTGGTGGAAGGCTGATGGAACTGGTGGTGCAATTTGCAGTGGCTATTCACCTGGTGGCGATACAATTATAGCAACACTGCTGGCCTCGCCCTGTTACATACACTATGCGATCAAAAGTATCCGGACGCCCCCAAAAACATATGTTTTTCATATTAGGAGCATTGTACTGCCACCCACTGCCAGGTACTCCATATCAGCGAAATCAGTAGTCATTACAATCGTGAGAGAGCAGTTCGGGGCGCTCCGCGGAACTCACGGACTTCGAAAGTGGTCAGGTGATTGGGTGTCACCTGTACCATACGTCTGTACGCGAGATTTCCACACTCCTAAACATTCCTAGGCCCATTGTTTCCGATGTGACAGTGAAGTGAAAACGTGAAGGGACGCGTACAACACAAAAGCGCACAGTCCGACCTCGTCTGTTGACTGACAGAGACCATCGACTGTTGAAGACTGTCGTAATGTGTAACAGGCAGGCATCTATCCAGACCATCACAAAGGAATGCCAAACTGCATCAGGAACCACTGCAAGTTCTACGACAGCTAGGCGGGAGGTGAGAAAACTTCGATTTCATGGTCAAGCGGCTGCTCATAAGCCACACATCACGCCGGTACATTGCCAAACCACGCCTCGCTTGGTGTAAGGGGCGTTAACATTGGACGACGGAACAGTGGGAAAACGTTGTGTGAAGTGACGAATCAAGGCACGCAATGTGGCTATCCGATGACAGGGTGTGGGTACGGCGAATGCCCGGTTAATGTGATTTGGCAGCGTGTGTAGTCCCAACAGTAAAATTCGGAGGCGATGGTGTTATGGTGTGGTCGTGTTTTTCATGAAGGACCTTGCACCCCTTGTTGTTTTCCGTGGCACTAACACAGCACAGTCCTACATTGATGTTTTAAGCATCTTCTTGCTTCCCATTGTTGAATGCGAATTCGAGCATGGCGATTGCAGTTTTCAACACGATCGAGCACCTCTTTATAATGCACGGCCTGTTGCTGAGTCGTTGCACGACAATAAAATCCCTGTAATGGACTGGCCTGCACAGAGCCCCTGAGCTGAATCCTATAGAACACGTCTAAGACGTTTTGGAACGCCGACTTGGAGTCAGGCGTCACTGACCGATGTCGATACCTCTCCTCAGTGCAGCACTCCATGAAGAATGGGCTGCCATTCCACAACAAACCTTCCAGCACCTGGTTGAACGTGTGCCCGCGAGAGTGGAAGCTGTCATCAAGGCTGAGCCAACACCATATCCAATTCCAGCGTACCCGATGGAGGGCGCCAGGAGCTTGTAAGCCATTCTCAGCCAGGTGGCCCGATACTTTTGATCACATAGTGTATCTTCTTGGCGTCGGAATTATATTTATAGAGCCAATAACCATGGCATGACAGTGGTATCACCAAATGCAGCATTCAAGGCCCATACATATTGCCCTTAAGTTGTTCTGGCCTCAAAAACTCCAGGGATATGAGCCACTATGATCCGCTACTGCTAGCGAGGTGTTAACCACAACACTTACACGTCGCAAAGGACGAGTTACCACTTACGCACCAACCACACCTTTTCACTCCGCCAGTCTATTACCGTAGCTGCGGGGTTTCCCCATATCTTTTACATTCAACATTACGTTCTCTAACTATGGACCAAGTCATTTATAAAACATTATATAATAATCATTTCAGTAGTTATTTAAATTCACAAGCATATTTTAAACAACATCATTCAACTGTTTCACATAACTGAAACATATATACATCGTCAAAGAATTTTCGCAATAGATACAATACTCTACATAAGCAACACTACAAATTGACACAGAAATATCGGTACACATACGAAATACGTCGAAAATAGGCATTGCACCTCGGATACGCTGACAAGCTGCTAAGATTGTTTCAATGTTTGCTTCAATGTACGATATGTATGCGGACATTTCTTTTTTTTTTTTGTTATGAAATTGACAAAAGTCCATCCAGCATTTCACATATTTTAATCTGCTAACTCCATGGTTTTAACCGTTTCACGAACCACGGTTCCGGATATACAGGGTAGTCAGAAGCAGTCTGAAAAAATTGTAAGGGTGTTGCAGGGTACATTGTGTTGAGAAGTAACTGTTAAGAAAGTCAGACCGTTGAGTTACCAAATTGAAGCGGCCTGCCTGAGTTGATGTCGCCAACGATAAACCTCGTTTGGTTTCCTAAAGCCGAAAGAGAGAGAGATACAGGAAGTGGGCATCAAACGGTAGTAATGATCGAACTTGAGTCAAAAGCTGAGAAGTCTCGTGCGCTATCATCCATGTTGTGAGAACAAATGACACCATTTATATATGGTGGGCGTCTTGGATTTGCGCGCTCAATGTTATGTTTGGCTAACTTCAGCTCTAATTAACTCGGAAACGAACAACACAATAGCATTTTTTCTTAACAGTTATTTCGCAGCCAACCTACTCTGCAACACTGCTACAAGCCTTTTAGACTGCTTCTGCACATCCTACGTAATATACATTGAAGCGCCACAGAAACTGGTATACGCCTGCGTATTCAAATACAGAGACATGTAAACTGGCAGAACAGGACGCTGCGGTCGGTAAGTGTCTGGCGCCATTGTTATCAATATTTAAGTGATTTAGAACGTCCGCGCGCGAGCGATGGGACACAGCATCTCAGAGGTATCGATGAAGTGGGGATTTTTCCGTGCTACGATTTCACAAGTGTACTGTGAATATCAGGAATCCGGTAAAACATCAAATCTCCGATATCGCTGTGGCCGGAAGAAGGTCCTGCAAGAACGGAACGAACGACTGAAGGGAATCGTTCCACGTGACAGAAGTGAAAGTCTTGCGAAAATTGCTCCAGATTGCATTGCTGGGCCATCGACAAGTGTCAGCTTACGAACCATTCAATGAAACATCATCTATATGGGCTTTTGGAGCCGAAGGTCCACTCGTGTACCCTTGATGACTACACGACACAAAGTTTTACACCGAAGCTGGGTCCGTCAATAACGACATTGGAGTGTTGATGACTGGAAACATGTTGCCTGATCGGATGAGTCTCGTTTCAAATAGTAGGAGGAGGAGTGGAGACAACCTCATGAATCCATGGACCCTGCATGTCAACAGGGGACTGTTCGAGCTGGTAGAGCCTCTGTAATGGTGTGGGGCGTGTGCGGTTGTAGTGATGTGGGACCCCTGATACGCCTAGATACGACTGTGACGGGTGACACGTACGTAAGCATTCTTTCTGATCACCTGCATACATTAATGTTCATTGTGTATTCCGACGGGCCTCGGCAATTCCAACAGGATAATGCGACACCTCACCGTCCAGAATTGCTAGAGAGTGGCCGCAGGAACACTCTTCTGAGTTTAAACACTTCCTATGACCAACAGTCTGCCCAAACATGAAAATTGTTGCCTTGCAACGTGCTATTCAAAAGAGATCTACACCCCTCGTAGTCTTTTGGATTTGTGGACGGTACTACAGGATTCACGGTGTCAGTTCCCTCCAGCACTACTTCAGATATTATCCGAGTGCATGTTATGTCGTGTTGTGGCTCTTATGCGTGCTCGCGAGAGAGGCAGGTAGACCTATTTCTTTAGCTCTTCAGTGTACGAGTATTATGAACTGAAATTTATATAATTTATAGACAACACATCTTTGGTTTACAAAATGGAAAGCTTGGCACGTGTTAGAGAGAGAAAGAAAAAGCTGCGACGATAGTCGAAACACAGATGATTAACAAACAGCAGGAAATTTGGAAATAATGATATCTTTGAAAGGTTTAAGCTCCCTAACTTTTTTTACAAACATTGAAGTTAATTTAATTTGAAGATGATCATATATTTCGAAGGGAGGCAACTGGCAAACAAATCGCGTCCAAGAAAGAACTAAAATAGGTATCTGCTGTCCGCGATGTACCTTTCAATAACTAGTGATAACAATCATTCTCCACAATAAAACACGATACCCATCTACTTAGTTTATTAATCTTAAAATAACGGAAACAATTAATTAAGCCCTTCTCATTCTCAGTACCATAAGTCACAAACCAAAATCTATTTATGCCAGAGAGGCCGCCGTTTGTTCGTGTTGGGTCAATACGAACTTGATTATAAATATATTAAGGTCACCTGTAAATTAATTCAGCGTGCCGGTGACTTCGCTTAATTGGTATCCACACGCATCAGGTACACTGGCATCTGGTCCTCTAAATTCACATCCTGTATTTAATCTTTACTAGTCACCAACCCTGGCTTCGCGCTATCTCTGGCTGGACTGCTTGTCTGCGGTAGCGATAGTAAATTGTATGCACAAACTTTCCTCGTCAATCAGTCTCTATAGTAGTGAAAAGCTACAGTAGCTCCTAAGATAAATCTGCCCATACGGATAGAAAAAGGCAGCTGGGGACTTTATGACGTGTACAGATTCTCGTCAAGCTTCGCCGCTCTCTGGATTTACGGCGGATGTTTACTTCCCTGCTTTTCCCGCCAGATACTGCTCCCTCTGTAGCTGAACAACTCGTAACCTCTCCAGAGGCCAATTAAATGAGGAAAAGATAACAGAACATGTACGTGTTCCACTCTCATTGAAGCCTGAATAACAAGGTTTTGCAGTGAGGTTCTGGAAGGTACAGACAGGAATGCATAACCAAGCCGACTCCAGAGTCATAGTCAGCTGCACTAGGTTTCTCGATTGAGTATCCATGGAGTGAAGAGTCCGATCGAGGTGGCTCCACACGTGCTTGATTGGGCTTAAATTCGGGGAGTTTGGTGGCCAGGGAAATAACGTAAGCTCATCCAGGTGCTCTACGAATCGTGCACGTACACTACGAGCTGTGTGACACGTTTCATTGCCTTGCCGGTAGATGCCTTCGTGCCGAGTAAAAACAAAGTGCATGTGGGGGTGGACACGGCACCGAACGAAATCCAAAACCACTGCTGACTCGGCGAGCGCGCTACAGTAAACAAAAGTCGGTAACGAACGACAATACTTCAGACGGAAAAGAAAACACTAAAACATGCGGGAGACCTTGTTTCCATACGAACGGTGACAAGCAGTGACGTGACGCCGGTGTCGACCGATCCCAATACATGAGTCGATCGTATGTCGACCTGCTTTGAGGGTGGTAAACGTTACGATTTCCGAGGTTGTGGTTAGGTCAGGATCTAATATCACAGCGTAAATGGATGTGAATGAAACACGCATATTTGGCTGCTTTTTCCGAATACGTCGCGATTTCCGAGGTTGTGGGTAGGTTAGGTTAGGATCCAATAGCACAGCTTAAAGTGCTCTGAGTGAAACGCTGGATCGCTCCAATCGCTCAGAACAATAGCAAGAGCCGACGTAAATCTCTAATGTTCGTCATAAGTGCTCACCTATGTAACTGTTTCGTCACTTTCTTTGGCAGTTCGAGTGGAAACAACAAGTCCCAAATTTAGTAGAAGGTAAAGCCGTCCACACACGGGTCGAGGCAGCTAACGTTGACGTAGACACAGACAGGAAATATACCCTCGCGAGACGTTTTGCCCGTGTCACGTGGGACGTGCTAGTCAACGTGATTTGTGACTAATGCGCTCTCCAGTGGCAGCTGTCGGCTGTATCTGGCTCCCAAACCATACAGTTTGTTTGCAAAATGGACGGGCGTAAAATTCTTACATTAGCTATTTTAAAACGCGCATTTCCTCCTTTGTCTACATGATAGTGTTGTTGTTGAGTGTCAAGTGTGCACCAGAAAAACTTTTAATACCGATGAACATGTTATGAACATGTGATAACAGAAAAAGGAAAGCGGCATGTCCAGTCAGTAAAGACATCAGCTTATAAAAATTCACAAAATCGGACAGACTCACTCTTGAGAGAGAGTATTTACGTTTGTATAATTTAGAATATTATAGAAAATATTTGAATCAATTTAATGAGAAAGTCTCACAAGCTTTTAGAAAACGCGAAGGTGAAAAAAGTTCTGGGTGCAGCAAGACGTGAACCCACTACACAGTTTCATAACTCAATGCTTCTAACAACTGACTTGCGCTGAACTTTTACAACAAATGACATAGTATTTTAGGTGCCATCATTTGAAGGCTTTAACTGCTTGAATGTTGTTAATTGACACTTTTGATGAGTCTTCAGTGTGGCTTGTCTTAAAAAGGTGTATTTCCATAACATTGGAGGGAAACGAAAATTCGAGGGCGTGCCCGCGTAACTGCAAACGAAAATTCTTCAACCACGAATATGATGTTTTTCGTCATTTTATTGTAACAAATCGTACCAATATTGAGCGGTTTCAAGATCCTCAATGTGTTGGTGCTTAGAAACAGCATGTATTCATAGGGTGTAAGTTGAATAAAACTCACCAAACATGGGTTTCAACTGAAAACGATAAATACGAAGGCGAACAGGAAAGTAATGCCTCCGAATTTTTTATGTGAAAACTTTCACAGCTTTTTAAATAAAACAAAAATTATTAAGATTCTCCATCCTTGTTCTTCATGTGTAAATATTTATTTCTCAGCATAGTATCCCTGGCGACGAACACATTTCTTTCACCAATGAACCAGTTTGTTGATACCGTCACAGCAAAATGTCTGACTTTGTTGTCGGAGCCACAGCCTCACCTCTGCTTGCACCGCTTCATCAGTATCACAGTGAAGTCGTCGAAGGTGTTCTTTAATCTATGGTAGCAGGTGAAAATAGGATGGGGCCATACGGAGACTGTATGGAGGGTGACCGCTGACAGTGAAACCAAGGTGTCGGATTGTTGCCAATGTCGCAGCGCTCGCGTGTGGTCTGGTTTTGTCATTCTGGAGGAGAGGGTGCTCCATGTGTGTGTTCGAAATTCGATTACAGTACACTGTTTATCACGCGCCGATGTAATTTAGTTACACACCGCCATGTTACAATTCGGACCACATTAACAGCAGAGAGCTGAAAAAACGTAAACACGAATATTAAAGCAGTGGAATATTTATAACGTGTGTTTTATTTTAAAATCTTTAAGCCGTAAGATTTAAGAGTTTTCGTACTAAAAATTCGGGGGCATCGCTTTTCAGCCGACGTCGTATAACATGATGTCTCGCAAATTCTGCTTGTGACGTAGAATGCGTTCTTGTCTCTTGGGGTTCAATTTTCGTAGCACGTTGCCGAAATATTACAGACTTATTTTGTGTTTCTCGCGAGGCTATGTCTCCTCAACGTGAAATTACAGGAAGCTACTTCACAAAACTCGCACAGCTCCACGTTAACGTTAGCTTAAGGTTCACCGGCTAGTGCACGATAAATTAAAAAGTAAAGTGTTGAACACTGTCCTGTATGACCGAGTAAGCGAGAATACAATGCGAAGTGAGCCAAGCACAGCCGAATTAGATAGGGTGCTTGACTCCAAATTCGTTTAACATGTCTTTATCGCCGGCCGGGGTGGCCGAGCGGTTCTAGGCGCTACAGTCTGGAACCGTGCGACTGCTACTGCAGGTTCAAAAGCTGCCTCGGGCATGGATGTGTGTGATGTCCTTAGGTTGGTTAGGTTTAAGTAGTTTAAGTTCTTGGGGGACTGATGACCTCAGAAGTTAAATCCCATAGTGCTCAGAGCCATTTGAACCATTTCTCTTTATCCGTGCACAAATACTGCCAGCACAGATTTGTGATTTATGTGCGGCCGTAAGAATGGAGCGTGAGGAAACCAGCGCTGTAAGACGTAAGACTGCAACCGATGTGTGCACATTGCATAAACGGGAGGGCCTGTAAAATGACGTATGGGATAAATGTCTATTGGTTATAGACGATAACAGCAACTTCAGTGGGTACGAATCATGAAGAAACTGCTGTATGTTATTGTGTTTCGAGTTGGAAAGAAAAGTAACAGCGGATACTGGCAATAATAAAAAATAGTATAATAGCGAAGTGTATTGTAATGTGTCGTAAAGGTGTGAGGTCATTTAATGCAGTTTATGGTAAAGGTTTAAAAGAAATAGGTCAGAATTAGTAGGTGTAGATGCACTTTATGGAGAAGTCAGGGTTTCAGATGTGATACTACTTCCTTGTATTATAAGCAGGCAAATCAAAGAACAGGCTGATGCAATTTCAAAGAGAACAATTTGTTTTGGCACTGGGGAAGTTGTTAACAAAAGTGGAAAGTGTGAAAAGTTACTGCTATAAATGTGTAACGTTCCTTGTATGTCCCCTTTACAAAGACAGTTGCGTCCTAAACTTCAGGGACAGTGTTTATTTCATGTCTACATAGTTTTCTATTAGTGACAGGCAGAATAAATCTTCCCTTTAGAAACGAGCTACCTTTTTGTGCTGTGATTCTGCCGAAATATCAAATTATTTTCCACGTACTGTATGATGTTAACGGCGTCACGTAATCGTTCTGGGAAACGTTACTTTTGTCAAGAGAGAAGGAGAGACAGAGGGGGAGTGAGAGGGGGAGGGGGTTGAATTCCTGCAGCACTGTGCAGCGAAGCGAGGCGAGGCAAGGTGACATTTCAGCGAGGATGTGTCATAACCTTACATTTATATTTGTTCCATAGATAATTAAAACGACATTTAGTAATGATGTGGAACGTGTCAGTTTAACATAAAGTTTCTTTCAACGATATAACATTTTTTTTAAAACAATAACTACTTCATTTCTAAAAATTCATCTATTGAGTAGAAGGAGAGGTCATTCAGAAACTGCCGGCGGCAGTGGCCGAGAGGTTGTAGACGCTTCAGTCACAGGTTGGAATCCTGCATTGGGCATGGACGTGTGTGATTGTCTTTTCGTTAGTTAGGTTTAAGTAGTTCTAAGTTCTGGGGGACTGATGACCTCAGATGTTAAAGTCCCATAATGCTCAGAGCGATTTGAGCCATTCAGAAATTCTCTTACTTTATTTTTAAATGCTGGTTTTGTATTTGCTACTTAGTAAATGATCAAAGACTTTTGTAGCAGCATAATTCACCCCTTTCTCTGCCAAAGTCAGGTTTAACCCAGAATAGTGAAGGTCATCCTTTTCTTATAGAGTTGTACTATGCACTTTTCTGTTATTTTTGAACTGGAATGGATTATTAATAACAAATTTCGTAGGTGAATGTATGTATTGTGAAGGTACTGTGCATATCCCTAATTCCTTAAATAAGTGTCTTCAAGGCGGTCTTTGGTGTGTTCTCGCTATTTTTCTGATAGCAAGCTTTTGTGTGATGAATACTTTTTCTCTTAATGATGAATTACCCTAAAATATGACGCTATATGAATGCAGTGAATGAAAGTAGACATAGTAGGCTAATTTACTGATGTTAATCACCAAAATTTGCAATAATTATAATAACATAAGTAGCCGAACTCAAACGTTCAGCAGATCATCAATGCGTTTCTTCCAGTTCATCAGTGTACATGCCCAGAAATTTTGAATATTCTGCCTTAGCAACAGACTTCTGTTCAAAGTCTATGTTAATGAATGGTGTTATGCCATTTACTGCACAGAACGTATATGCTGTGTTTTCTCAATATTTAGTGAGATTCCGGTTGGAGAGAGAGGCTCCTAGCTAAGGTACGAGCATATGGGATTGGTTCCCAAGTATGTGAGTGGCTCGAAGAGTTCTTAAGTAATAGAACCCAGTACGTTGTCCTCGATGGTGAGTGTTCATCGGAGGTGAGCGTATCATCTGGAGTGTCCCAGGGAAGTGTCGTAGGTCCGCTGTTGTTTCCTATCTACATAAATGATCTTTTGGATAGAGTGGATAGCAATGTGCAGGTGTTTGCTGATGATGCTGTGGTGTACGGGAAGTTGTCGTCGTTGAGTGACTGTAGGTGGATACAAGATGACTTGGACAGGATTTGTGACTGGTGTAAAGAATGGCAGCTAACTCTAAATATAGATAAATGTAAATTAACGTAGATGAATAGGAAAAATAATCCTGTAATGTCTGAATACTCCATTAGTAGTGTGGCGCTTGACACAGTGACGTCGATTAAATATTTGGGCGTAATATTGCAGAGCGATATGAAGTGGGACAAGCTTGTAATGGCAGTTGTGGGGAAGGCATATAGTCGTCTTCGGTTCATTAATAGAATTTTGGGAAGATGTGGTTCATCTGTATAGGTGATCGCTTATAAAACATTAATACGACCTGTTCTTGAGCACTGCTCGAGCGTTTGGGATCCCTATCAGGTCGGATTGAGGGAGGACATAGAAGCAATTTAGAGGCGGGCTGCTAGATTTGCTACTGGTAGGTTTGATCAACACGCGAGTGTTACGGAAATGCTTCAGGAACTCGGGTGGGAGTCCCTAGAGGAAAGGAGGCGTTCTTTTCGTGAATCGCTACTGAGGAAATTTAGAGAACCAGCATTTGAGGCTGACTGCAGTACAATTTTACTGCCGCCAACTTACATTCCGCGGAAAGACGACAAAGATAAGATAAGAGAGATTAAGACTCGTACAGAGCCATATAGGCAGTCATTTTTCCCTCGTTCTGCTTGGGAGTGGAACAGGGAGAGAAGGTGCTAGTTGTGGTACGAGGTACCCTCCGCCACTCACAGTATGGTGGATTGCAGAGTATGTATGCAGATGTAGATAATTTTCTGAAAGACGTTATTTATAAAGACATGACCATTGGCAAGTGCGGACAATAGACATGGAGCGAATGAGTGACCTGGGAGAGGCGCCTCGATCCCCCATTCACGGGGCTAATAGTAATCGTTCAAATACAGAGCGTTGCAGCACACTAGTGCTGCACCGTACTCTTGCAAAGGGAATGAAAGTTTAATAATGACGAGGGCAACACGAATTCAATCAGCTGCTGATTTGAAGTCTTAGGTACTGTCCTGTTTGAGGGTGTCGCATAGGTCGTGTGTTTCCCGGTAAGATGGCTTCGCAGAGAGAGCCAGTCCGGAGTGTGGGCGAGTACAGCAGCCACGGCGGCGGGCCAGCTCGCCGGCAGCGATACAGGAAGGCGAGCGCGCGGCCGGGCAGGAAGGAAGCGCGCAGCCGTTCGGGCCTCGGCTGGCTGGCTGGTGGCTGCCGCCCGCCGCCGTGATGGACGCTCTCCACTTTTCAAGCGGTCCGCCGGCCCGCGCCCCGCGTCGATACGGCCGCCCCCGCCGCCGCCGCCCCTGCCGCCCCCACCGCCCCCGCTGCTACTGCCGCTGCACTGCACTGCCCGATCTGCTACCCACCTGCCTGGGGCGCCATTTTTCACCTAGACAATGCCGCGCGCTGTGCTACATTTCCAACTCCCGGCACCGGAAACATCCATTCTGCTCGACAGAGTAGAGTCCACAACAGTGCACTGCCGTTTCTGAAAATTGCAGCACCATAGAGGTCTTACCAGAGAGGAAACTTCCGTTCAACTTGTTAGTTATGAAGATACACAGAGCAGATTCAATTCTCTGGGCGATAAAATAATGCCAGTATCTGGCGCAGCTCCCCCTCAACGACAAGAATGCAGCAGCAAATGAGCAACGGTCTATTGACCCACTAAGGACGCATCCCGAGTTTACTAGTGTTTCCCACGTCATCAGTTGCGGATGGATCTCGACATAACTGTCTCTAGATACCATCCGCTCTCAATAGAGGACGGTTATAATTATACTTTCGCTACTTGTGAGGGCCCTCAGGTAAAACAAGCGATCGTAGAACAATGAAACTGTGTGGAAACGTTTGCAAGTACATTCGGAAAAAAATGAATAAACCATTGAAAAAAAAGCACATTTTAATTTCCACATGAGAGGGTAAAATTTGGTACCATGTTTATATTACAGCCTACAGATTACAAAATTTACTCGATGTGACGCCATCTGCATCAGCGACAACCTGGAACCACACACACTAGAGACTGCTCTACTACTGCCCGAAACATCTCGGATGGGACATGAGCTACCTCCTTTGGATTACTAATTTTGAGCTCTAAGTGATGACATGTGATAATAATTTAGAAAAGCTAAACTTCTTCGCCAAAAATATCTTGATAACCGGTTCCGGAAATCAATGTTACAACCTTCACATCTCGGCAGACCGGTCACTGCATATTGGTTAATGAGCCGTGTCTGGCTCATGCTATGCGCCGGATTAAACCTTCGTTGCGATTCTCTGTTCAGTCTCCAGCGGATATCGCGATTATGCTGTTATCCTCTCCTTCCGCGGCTGGCAGCAGCAGTCTGTATCGATATTCACACCTTGGACTATCTTTGACCTGGCGCTTATAACTATGGTGCGGTGTGCGGCCAGTCGGTCGGCTGGCGTGAAGCAGCGACGAATTCTCCGCGGGACGTAGTTTGGCTGGGGCTGCTGCTGGTCTCTACAGGGTGTCGGAGTGTCTGGGGCTGTTCCCATTGCTACGAGGTCCGTAGCTCACCGACCCTGGACACGAAAGTTAAGTTTTGATTTAATCTACCAGCAAGTCAAGACTGTTCACAGTGTGTCGTTTAGAGTTCGTTGTCGACTGTTGGGATATTCCCTCGAGCAACAACATGGCCTTTAAGTTGGAAAATTCGAGCCAGCCTCCGGTGGAGTTTCACTGTATTTGGTTATTTGAATTGAAGTGCACCAGCGAAATCTCCTGCCTTGTGGCCGTCAACGTTCCGGTTACCTGCCTGTTGACGTAAATTGCAGGCAATGTACACTCCTGGAAATTGAAATAAGAACACCGTGAATTCATTGTCCCAGAAAGGGGAAACTTTATTGACACATTCCTGGGGTCAGATACATCACATGATCACACTGACAGAACGACAGGCACATAGAAACAGGCAACAGAGCATGCACAATGTCGGCACTAGTACAGTGTATATCCACCTTTCGCAGCAATGCAGGCTGCTATTCTCCCATGGAGACGATCGTAGAGATGCTGGATGTATTCCTGTGGAACGGCTTGCCGTGCCATTTCCACCTGGCGCCTCAGTTGAACCAGTGTTCGTGCTGGACGTGCAGACCGCGTGAGACGAAGCTTCATCCAGTCCCAAACATGCTCAATGGGGGACAGATCCGGAGATCTTGCTGGCCAGGGTAGTTAACTTACACCTTCTAGAGCACGTTGGGTGGCACGGGATACATGCGGACGTGCATTGTCCTGTTGGAACAGCAAGTTCCCTTGCCGGTCTAGGAATGGTAGAACGATGGGTTCGATGACGGTTTGGATGTACCGTGCACTATTCAGTGTCCCCTCGACGATCACCAGAGGTGTACGGCCAGTGTAGGAGATCGCTCCCCACACCATGATGCCGGGTGTTGGCCCTGTGTGCCTCGGTCGTATGCAGTCCTGATTGTGGCGCTCACCTGCACGGCGCCAAACACGCATACGACCATCATTGGCACTAAGGCAGAAGCGATTCTCATCGCTGAAGACGACACGTCTCCATTCGTCCCTCCATTCACGCCTGTCGCGACACCACTGGAGGCGGGCTGCACGATGTTGGGGCGTGAGCGGAAGACGGCCTAACGGTGTGCGGGACCGTAGCCCAGCTTCATGGAGACGGTTGCGAATGGTCCTCGCCGATACCCCAGGAGCAACAGTGTCCCTAATTTGCTGGGAAGTGGCGGTGCGGTCCCCTACGGCACTGCGTAGGATCCTACGGTCTTGGCGTGTATCCGTGCGTCGCTGCGGTCCGGTCCCAGGTCGACGGGCACGTGCACCTTCCGCCGACCACTGGCGACAACATCGATGTACTGTGGAGACCTCACGCCCCACGTGTTGAGCAATTCGGCGGTACGTCCACCCGGCCTCCCGCATGCCCACTATACGCCCTCGCTCAAAGTCCGTCAACTGCACATACGGTTCATGTCCACGCTGTCGCGGCATGCTACAAGTGTTAAAGACTGCGATGGAGCTCCGTATGCCACGGCAAACTGGCTGACACTGACGGCGGCGGTGCACAAATGCTGCGCAGCTAGCGCCATTCGACGGCCAACACCGCGGTTCCTGGTGTGTCCGCTGTGCCGTGCGTGTGATCATTGCTTGTACAGCCCTCTCGCAGTGTCCGGAGCAAGTATGGTGGGTCTGACACACCGGTGTCAATGTGTTCTTTTTTCCATTTCCAGGAGTGTATTTTCCTCATCATGTTGTTGCTGTCCAGCACTGTGTGTAGTTTGACAGGTCCATGTATTATTTCCCGCATCTCGTGGTCGTGCGGTAGCGTTCTCGTTTCCCACGCCCGGGTTCCCGGGTTCGTTTCCCGGCGGGGTCAGGGATTTTCTTTGCCTCGTGATGGCTGGGTGTTGTGTGCTGTCCTTAGGTTAGTTAGGTTTAAGTAGTTCTACGTTATAGGGGACTGATGACCATAGATGTTAAGTCCCATAGTGCTCAGAGCCATTTCAACCATTTTTGAACCATGTATTATTGGTTGTGGGCGCCAATATTTTCTACGTTGTTCCGTTGAACTCCTCGTTGTGCTCTGGTCGGGTGTACTGGAAGTTGTCTTGTCGGTGGGTCTGTTGACTGTCTGTTGGTTGGGTAGACGTCGTATCGTGAATGGTTGGCCCGTGTGCCTGTCCCACCTAAGAGAGCGTTAGTGTTTGAATTACAGGCCGGCCCTTCAACATCTAGGTGTCCTTGTGTTTACTGCCTTTTTTGTTTGTTCTTGTTGTTTGTACTTGTATGGCTTCTAGTAGATTTTTTAAAAAATTAAAGTTGTTTTGCCCTTAAGGCGTAAGATTCTTTAGGCCCTCAGCCTAACTTAAAGAACTGTTTCATGTAAGGCCTTTGGCATTTTACAATTTCAATGTTGTTGAATTTTAAGTGTTGGGTCTTCAGCCGATTTTGAGTTTGAGTTGTTTTACTGTTAAGGCCTTCAGCCTAAATTAAAGAAATGTTTCACGTAAGGCCTTTGGTATTTAAAAAAATAATGTTTGGAATTTTCAGTATTAGGCCTTCAGCCGATTTGAATTTAACTTTTTTGCTCTTGAAGTGTCTGATTCTTTCGGCCCTCAACCTAACTAATGAACTGTTCTAAGATAAGGTTTTGCCTTTTAAATTTCTGTTTTCGTTGAGTTTTACCTAATTAAGAACTGTTGTATGTAAGGCCTATTGTTTTTTTTAATTTAATGTTGCTTAGCCTTAAGTGTTGAGCTTTCAGCTGATTCTGAATTCAAGTTGTTTGCTCTGAAAATCTTAGATTCTTTGAGACTTCAGCCTAAACAAAGAACTGTTGTAAGATATGGCCTGCTCTTTAAATTTCTGATTATGCTTGCGTTTTAAGTTATTGGCCTTCAGCCGTTTTTAAATTAAAGTGGCTTTCAACCGCAAATTAGACCCCTAAGATTAAAGTTGTGTGTTTAAAACAAAACTTTTTTTGGAGCTCTTTTAATATTTGATCAAATAATAAAGTTGAACGTTCGAGTGTAACTGACAGCCCCTTATTTTGGCCCCTTTCCACAATTTAAACTACCTATCCTGTCCTGCGGGCTTAACAGGGCGTCTCAGTTAATATAGCAGTAACAGTATTGTGAAAAGTACTTTTTTGATTTTTTTCAGAAATATGTAACTACCAGTGTATGTTATTGTCCCGTTGATAACCTCTGTCCTTTGCGATGTACCAGATTCCATATGTCCACTGCATGCTGTCGGCCTTTGCCATGAGAAATTCCCAAATCGCCACTGCAGCGTTATAATTCGAACTTCCGAATTATGTTCTTCAACAGCGTCTCAGAAAAAGGACCTCCGGGTATTCCTCTAATGCGTGAAATTGTCCAAGAAAAATATGTATTGCATAACTTATCGAGTACCCCTCGTGAGTTGTATAAGTTATGCAGATATGAAGAGTGTACCATGGGTTACGTTAGACCGGAGAGATGCTTCAAACTAGTCTTCAGTTAGATGACCACAACAACAAAAACGTATGAGACCAATGTGAAATGAAGAAACCGGCGAAAGAACGAGACAGATTGGAATTACAAAATTTTTAGTGGAAAATAAAAAACGTAAATACCTAAAACGTGAAGGTCAGCCGTGTATGAGAAACAGAAGCAAAATATATATTACAGCGAAAATAATATAGGTGGCAGACTCATCGGAATTCTTTCATACAACCGATTGTGCTTTTTATTTCTTGCTCCAGCAAACTATGTTAATATCAAAGAATCCAATAAGTAGTACTGATTACGGCTGCCTGGAGTGTCGATGTAACACACAGGCGGATTCAGCTGAGCTGTTCACACCAGATATTTCCTAAACTGTTTCAGGTATCGCAATTCGTATAATTAGACAAAACACGGCATCAACTTCGATTTTTCAAATGGAGCTATAGCAATTCCTGCTACTAGTGTCGGAGTTCTAAGAGACAAATTCAACGGCATTTCACTGTTCAAAATCCGATTAGCAGTTTCGATGAAATTACAACATTTAGAATTTATGATTTGTATGTTTTGAATATGAAATTTAGTGCTGCCTTATGCGGAAGTTAGATTTTTATACATAACTGTATATTTAAATTTGATCCAGCTAAGAGCTACGGCGGATTAGTGGAGAGACGTTTAATTTAGGACGTAACTAATTACCTTTGGCTACACATGGCTCGACGGACAAACCAACTGCAAGGTAAAGAACGTAGTATACAAGGATGATTCATTAGTTACCTACCGTTCAAGTTTTGCTCATGTATCTGCCAAATCCGTGAAAGACAAATGAAGGCAAAAAATGAAAGGGATTTGTAAAACAGGCAGACTGTAAGCAATATTTCGTCTCATAAGTTTAATCTCAAGATACATCGCAAGATTACATTAGCAGAAAGTTATCGCAAAATAATTTCACCGTAAAATTCTTTAGAATTCCATTTGCGTCATAAAATGTTCGCAATGCCCTCCGTCTATTGAAATATAAGTTTGCAGTTGTTGGTGTAAGCACATAGGGACATACTAAACACAGTCTTTCGATAACATTACACATGCCTCAACAATGCGATGTCTTAAAACCTACTGGCTCGTCAGAACTTGTGCATAGATTTCTCCTTTGAGCTGAACCCAGAGAAAACGTCCAGTGCCATCAAATCAGGTGAACTACTGATAACGCCCTCCCTGGCGATTAAACATTAACTCACCACTTGGAACCGGAAACAAAACGGGAACCCATGGAGTGGCGCCACACGAGCTCTCCTGCGAAGAAAAAGTTCAAAGCCGCACCCACAACTGGTAAAGTTATGGGACGGTCTTCTGGGACCCTGAAGGTTTATTCTGTTTGATGTCCTCCCCTCTGTGCAACGATCGTCTCAGAATTTCTTTGTGCTGCCCTCAGGAAATTGAAGAAACAACGTTAGCAAGTTCGTCGCGACAAAAGTGCAAATCGAACTTCTCCATGAGAACGCAGGGCCTCACACAAGGTTGCGCATCAGAGATGAGCTCAAAAAACTTCACTGGACTTCCTCATCTATCCTACAGCGTGGATCTCATACCTTCCGACTTCCATCTGTTTGGCCTAACGAAGGATGCACCCCACTGGAAACAAGATGTGGATGGTGGCGATGTTACTGACGCTACAAGACGTTGGCTGAGGCGTCGAATGGTGCAGTGGTACCATGCAGGCATACAGGCCCTCACAGTAAGATGGTTAAGGCCGTCGCATTGAACGGAATTTACGTTGAAAAATAGGGACTTGTACGAGGGTGAATCAAATGAAAACGTCAAATATTTTTAAAAATATTATTTATTGTGCAGACGTCTTACAAAGCTGTATCACTTTTCAACATAATCTCCCCCACACTCAATGCAAGTCCTCCAGAGCTTACAAAGTGCATACATTCCTTCAGAAAAAATTCTTTTGGTAATCCGCGGTAACACTCGTGCACTGCGTGGCCTACCTCTTCACCAGAACGAAATGTCTTTCCTCCCATTGCGTCTTTGAATGGTCCAAACATATGGAAATCAATTGGGGCAAGGTCTGGTGAGAATGGTGGATGAGGAAGACACTCAAAATACAGATCTGCGATTGTTGCGACTGTTGTACGGGCAGTGTGGCGCCTTAGATAGTCATGTTGCAAAAGGACACCTGCTGACAGCAATCCACGTCGCTTTGATTTGATTCCAGGCCGCAGATGATTTTTTAGGAGATCTGTGTATGATGCACTGGTGACAGTGATCCCTCTTTGCATGTAATGCTCCAAAATGACGCGTTTTTCGTCCCAAAAGAGAGTCAGCATAACCTTCCCTGCTGATGGTTCTGTTCAAAACTTCTTTGGTTTTGGTGATGAGGAATGGCGCCAATCCTTGCTCGCTCTCTTCGTTTCTGGCTGGCGGAAGCGAACCCAGGTTTCGTCCCCAGTAACGATTCTTGGAAGGAAGCCATCACCTTCTTGTCCAAAGCGCCGAAGAAGTTTTTCACAAGCATCGACACGTCGTTCTCTCATTTCAGGAGTCAGCTGCCGTGGCACCCTACTTACAGACACTTTGTGAAACTGGAGCACATCATGCACAATGTGGTGTGCTGACACATGACTAATCTGTCAGCATACTGCAATGTCATTCAGTGTCACTCGGCGGTTTTTCTTCTCTATGGCTTCAACTGCTGCAATGTTCTGTGGAGTCACAACTCGGTGTGCCTGACCTGGACGAGGAGCATCTTCCCTATGAAGTCACACCATTTGCGAACTTCCTACTCCATTCGTAGAATTTCTGCTGTGACAAACATGCATCAAGGTATGAACCTTCATTCGTCGATGGGTTTCACACCTTCACTATGCAAAAACCGAGTAACAGAACGCTATTCTTCCCTGGTGGATGTCGCAAGTGGGGCGGCCATCTTTATGCTGATACTGCGACAGTATGCGTGCATCTGCACTATGCTGCCCCTACAGGCCATTCTGCACGCTGTTTGTAGCACGCTAACCAACTGAAAGGATAACGGCGCGAAATTTCGATTTGTTATTACAAATTTAAGGTTCTCATTTGACTCACCCTCGTAGCAAAAAGAGTGGGGAATAAAATTACGTATTGGAATCGTGAATAGCACCAACCTGCTTTCAGAAAGAAAGTGTTACATTACTTATTGAACGCGCCTCGTACGTCAGTTTAAACCTGCATTCTGTAGCCAACCGTTGGTCGCCCTCCACAATTTTTGCGCTTCACTCTACCCTCCATAACCAAACTGACAACTGCTTGACGCCTCAGGATGAGCCATATCAACTGATCCTTTTTTTTTAGTCAGGGTGTACCTTACAATTCCATTTTCCTCAGGTCGGGTCAGTTCTTACTTGTTAGTTATGCTATTTAACCGTACAATCTCCAGCATTCTTCTGCAGTACCTCATGTGAAAAGCTTCTGTTCTCGCCCTCTCTTCCACGATTCACTTTCGTACAAAGCTACACTTCAGACTTATATCTTCAAAAAATCACTTTCTAAAATTTAGAGAAAGGGAAGCAGTCGTCGGGAAGGGAGTGAGACAGGGTTGTAGCCTCTCCCCGATGTTATTCCATCTGTATATTGAGCAAGCAGTGAAGGAAACAAAAGAAAAATTCGGAGTAGATATTAAAATCCATGGAGAAGAAATAAAAACTTTGAGGTTCGCCGATGACATTGTAATTCTGTCAGAGACAGCAAAGTACTTGGAAGACCAGTTGAACGGAATGGATAGTGTCTCGAAAGGAGGATATAAGATGAACATCAACAAAATCAAAATGATGGTAATGGAATGTAGGCCAATTAAGTCGGGTGATGCTGAGGGAATTAGATTAGGAAATGGGAGACTTAAAGTAGTAAAGGAGTTTTGTTATTTGGGGAGCAAAATGACTGATGATGGTCGAAGTAGAGAGGATAGAAAATGTAGACTGGCATTGGCAAGGAAAGCGTTTCTTAAGAAGAGAAATTTGTTAACATCGAATATAGATTTAACTGTCAGGAAGTCGTTTCTGAAAGTATTTGTATGGAGTTAGCCATGTATGGAAGTGAAACATGGACTATAAATAGTTTGGACAAGAAGAGAATAGAAGCTTTCGAAATGTGGTGCTACAAAGAATGCTGAAGATTAGATGGGTAGATCACATAACTAATGAGGAGGTATTGAATAGGATTGGGTAGAAGAAGAGTTTGTGGCACAACTTGACTAGAAGAAGGGATCGGTTGGTAGGACATGTTCTGAGGTATCAAGGGATCACCAAATTAGTATTGGAGGGCATTGCGTAGGGTAAAAATCGTATAGGTAGACCAAGAGATGAATACACTAAGCAGATTGAGAAGGATGTAGGTTTGCAGTAGGTACTGGGAGATGAAGAAGCTTGCACAGGATAGAGTAGCATGGAGAGATGCATCAAACCAGTCTCAGGACTGAAGAGCACAACAACAACAAAATTTTAGTTTGTATCCGATGTTGCCAAATTTCTCAGATTTTGGAACTCTTCTTTTTATCAGCAATCGTCAGTTATTTAGCTGCTTAAATAACAGAACCACTTTATTGTCTCGTTTTCTAGTTTAGTCGACTGAGTGTTGCCTGCTGTAGTTGCACTACATTCCTTTACCTTTGTTTCACTGACCCGATAGATGGCGGCGCTATACGTGGCCTTCAAAATGACGGCAGTATTGTGCTATGGAAGACACAGCTAGGTTTTCATGGGTGCAACGTGAAGCATTATAACGTCTTGCACCGCAGACTGTGCAGCAGGGTTGTCTGAAGTGCCACTATCGACGCAGTGGGAAGACGAGAGACGGAAAGTGATGGTTAGGAGCGCAGTTTTGCGTGACTGGCGGCAGTAACGGCTGGCAGCAGGGGGTAATTAGTGGAGAGCGGGCGAGGCGGCGCGGCGCCGTGCTGTGCCGCGGCATTACCCCTGACCTGGCAGGTAATTATGGCAGGTGGCGGGCGGCCGCGTGCCGGCGTGGCCGGCGCGTCTGGGACGCCTGCCGCGCGCGTCACATCCGGCAGGCGACGGCGCCGCCTCGTGCTCACTGCCAAACGACCTCAGATAACTACAGCGTACCAGTCACCTTGTCGTCTATACAAACTGAATAATTCACTCTTCGATTTATTTAGGAAGACAGTCCGGGCCACTGCATGTTTTCCTGTCATTACGGTCATGACGCACCACACGTTGATAAAATGCCCGAGCAGGCAGACAACTGCTTACGTCACTGTTTACAACGATCTGGTGGTATTACCCACGTTTCTTTTGCATGTATTTCTCATCTCTTTCATTTGAATTACTGCTACTATAATTTCAATATACGCTGGCAACGGCCTTGCCGCAGTGGATACACCGGTTCCCTTTCAGATGACCGAAGTTAAGCGCTGTCGGGCGTGGCCGGCACTTGGATGGGTGACCATCTGGGCCGCCATGTGCTGTTGCCATTTTTCGGGGTGCATTCAGCCTCGTGATGCCAATTGAGGAGCTACTCGACCGAATAGTAGCGGCTCCGGTCAAAGAAAAGCATCATAGCGACCGTGAGAGCAGTGTGCTGACCACGCGCCCCTCCTATCCGCATCATCAACTGAGGATGACTCGGCGGTCGGATGGTCCCGATGGGCCACTTATGGCCTGAAGACGGAGTACTAAATAACGCTCATTTGTTATCCTCAGAAGTTTACCAGCGCACGACATTTCCTTACATTAAACATAACTTTGTTAGAATTATAATGATGTGCAAATGGTAGAATTGTGATTCTTACGTTTGATTGCACTTTCTGACGGTTAGTTACCCTTGGTAAATATTTGTGCATTAAGAAGTCTGTCCCTCCTTCTACCACTGGCTCAATCGTTACGCCTAGTAGTTTGCCATTGCGAGGCATTTTCTTAGATTTTATTTCACTTTATTAGAATGATAATTACGTGTAACTGGCAAAGTTGTGAGTCATAGTGTTGACTGCACCTTCTGACATGTACATGGTCCACTCATTTCAATGTGACCACCGCCTATATTCGACGTCAATGTAGAATAGGCCACACGGTTCAAAATGGCTCTGAGCACTATGGGACTTAACATCTGTGGTCATCAGTCCCCTAGAACTTAGAACTAGTTAAACCTAACTAGCCGAAGGACATCACACACATCCATGCCCGAGGCAGGATTCGAACCAGCGACCGCGGCTGTCACGCGGTTCCGGACTGAAGCGCCTAGAACTGCACTGCCACACCGGCCGGCAATAGGCGACATTGTTTAGCCGCACGGTCTAAGGCGTCTTGTCACGTTTCAGGCAGCTACCCCCGTCGGAGGCTCGAGTCCTCCCTCGGGCATGGGTGTGCGTGTTGTCATAGGCGTCAGTTAGTTTGTTAGACTAAGTAGTGAGTAAGCCTAGGGACCGATGACCTCTGCAGTTTTGTCCCATAATACCTTACCACAAATTGGCAAATTTCCGTGCAATAGGCTGACCACTCACAGACGGCAGGTGACAGCACCAGCAGTGGTGGGTATACGGAGTGTGGCGTGGGGACGCGGAAAACAGTGCGCTCGTTGTTGTAACGGGGAGATCGAGCGATTTATTTGCGGTCCAGGAGAACATGATCACTGGCTTTCGGGACGGTGGTGGAAGCGCTCTCGAAACAGCTAAGTTTGTAAACTAACCGCATGACTCACTGGTTAAAATATACCGTCAACGGCAAAATGGCGCTACCTGAAACAGGCTCCGAGGCAACTGTGGTGCGCCATGGGCCGTAGGTGACACGGGGAGCCGGCCAGAGTGGCCGAGCGGTTCTAGGCGCTACAGTTCGGAACCGCATGACCGCTACGGTCGCAGGTTCGAATCCTGCCTCGGACATGGATGTGTGTGATGTTCGTAGGTTAGTTAGGTTTAAGTAGTTCTAAGTTCTAGGGGACTGATGATCCCAGAAGTTAAGTCCCATAGTGCTCAGAGCCATTCGAACCATTTTTGACAGGGGGAACAACGGCTGTGGAGATGTTTACAGCCGAATAGATGTGCAACTTTAAGCAGCCGACTGCCCAGATGAATCAAGGCGCTACCAACAGTGACTCCTCAACGAATGTTTAGCGAACGTTGCTGCGTGTGACCCTCCGCAGCAGACACCTGGTTCTAGCACCCGTGCTGACTGCTGTTCACCGGCGACGAGGGCTGGAATCTGCACGTCGATACCGAGACTATACGTCCACTGAGTGGCGGCTGGTGGCCTTTTCAGATGAATCAAGTTTTACAGTCTCTCGAATAGCTGGCCTTTGGTATGTATGTCATGAAACGTGTGTAACAATCGCATCAGTCATCGGAAATTTACAGGTTGGAGGACGGAGTGTTATGGTCAGCGGAATGTTTTTTGTGGCATTACCTATGTGACATCATTTTGGAGGGTGCAATAGACCAATAGAAGTATGCACCTGTCCTTCGAGGCCATGCCCAGGCCTACATGCATTTTGTTTCTACTCGGCGCGGTGACATCCGCGACCAGGACAATGCAACATGTCCCACAGCTCGCAGTGTACGTGCGTGGTATTCGAGGAGCACCACAATGACCTTATCGTACTCCCACCACCAAACGCCACGGGGTTAAACCCAATCGAGAATCGTAGGACCATCTCGGTCGGTCTTTTCGCGTGGTGGATCCGCAATTCGAGTCGACAAGGCTCCACATCGCTGTCGGTAACTTCTAGAACCTCACTGATTCTCTTCTTGCACGTCTCACAGCGGTTTGTGATGAAAAAGTTGGTTGTTTAGGCTTTAGGCGGGTTGTCACGTTAATATAAAAGGACAGTCTAGTTAAACTTACTATATACACTCCTGGAAATGGAAAAAAGAACACACTGACACCGGTGTGTCAGACCCACCATACTTGCTCCGGACACTGCGAGAGGGCTGTACAAGCAATGATCACACGCACGGCACAGCGGACACACCAGGAACCGCGGTGTTGGCCGTCGAATGGCGCTAGCTGCGCAGCATTTGTGCACCGCCGCCGGCAGTGTCAGCCAGTTTGCCGTGGCATACGGAGCTCCATCGCAGTCTTTAACACTGGTAGCATGCCGCGACAGCGTGGACGTGAACCGTATGTGCAGTTGACGGACTTTGAGCGAGGGCGTATAGTGGGCATGCGGGAGGCCGGGTGGACGTACCGCCGAATTGCTCAATACGTGGGGCGTGAGGTCTCCACAGTACATCGATGTTGTCGCCAGTGGTCGGCGGAAGGTGCACGTGCCCGTCGACCTGGGACCGGACCGCAGCGACGCACGGATGCACGCCCAAGACCGTAGGATCCTACGCAGTGCTGTAGGGGACCGCACCGCCACTTCCTAGCAAATTAGGGACACTGTTGCTCCTGGGGTATCGGCGAGGACCATTCGCAACCGTCTCCATGAAGCTGGGCTACGGTCCCGCACACCGTTAGGCCGTCTTCCGCTCACGCCCTAACATCGTGCAGTCCGCCTCCAGTGGTGTCGCGACAGGCGTGGATGGAGAGACGAATGGAGACGTGTCGTCTTCAGCGATGAGAGTCGCTTCTGCCTTGGTGCCAATGACCGTCGTATGCGTGTTTGGCGCCGTGCAGGTGAGCGCCACAATCAGGAATGCATACGACCGAGGCACACAGGGCCAACACCCGGCATGATGGTGTGGGGAGCTATCTCCTACACTGGCCGTACACTTCTGGTGATCGTCGAGGGGACACTGAATAGTGCACGGTACATCCAAACCGTCATCGAACCCATCGTTCTACCATTCCTAGACCGGCAAGGGAACTTGCTGTTCCAACAGGACAATGCACGTCCGCATGTATCCCGTGCCACCCAACGTGCTCTAGAAGGTGTAAGTCAACTACCCTGGCCAGCAAGATCTCCGGATCTGTCCGCCATTGAGCATGTTTGGGACTGGATGAAGCGTCGTCTCACGCGGTCTGCACGTCCAGCACGAACGCTGGTCCAACTGAGGCGCCAGGTGGAAATGGCATGGCAAGCCGTTCCACAGGATTACATCCAGCATCTCTACGATCGTCTCCATGGGAGAATAGCAGCCTGCATTGCTGCGAAAGGTGGATATACACTGTACTAGTGCCGACATTGTGCATGCTCTGTTGCCTGTGTCTATGTGCCTGTGGTTCTGTCAGTGTGATCATGTGATGTATCTGACCCCAGGAATGTGTCAATAAAGTTTCCCCTTCCTGGGACAATGAATTCACGGTGTTCTTATTTCAATTTCCAGGAGTGTATTTTCGTTTTAAAAAGTCTACCACACTTTCTATTACTGGCACCACAAGCATGAAGATTGGTAATTTTTTCTCATTATCTAGGTAATACGCATATTTTTATTCAGTTTCGTTAGCTGCTACAAGGAATGCGTCGGCTGCTTTTTTTTTTTTTAAGGTAACTAGCTCACTTAATTTCTGGTTGTTGTAACGCCAGGGTGAATATTCCTTCCTGCCCGTCCTAATCACAAAGTCTGACTGCAATTATTAACTTATAAAGCAAACGGTTTTAGTGAACTGTTGTAAAAATGTATAAAATTTTATATTGTCACGAAGTAGCTTGTATCATCATTTCAGAATACTTAGTCAGGTCCTAGTTCTACTGATCTGAGCCCGACTTTCTTCCTAAGTAGGCACTCATGTCTCCTCATGTTTGTATGGAAATAGGATACAATTGTGGATTAAGGATCAAGTTCTAATCACTGATTTAGCTTGAAACATTTATTCTCTCTAAGAGCTTTAAGCATATACAGGATGAGTCAGAAGGAAAGGTACATGCTTTGAGGAGTGACACTAGCGGTGATTCTGAACAAAAAACTCCTAATAAACACATGCCTTTTTCTTAAGGGGGCATTGTACGTGAAATTCGTCGAAATTTGAGATTTTCTGTTTTCTACTGCATAACGTACGTTGGACTTTCCTGAACATGCTGGTATATAATACATTAAAATCACGCAATTGTGAGACCTTCAAATAATATTTTGAATGTTGATGTGTGGCTGTCAAATTTTGCAGCTATGCTTATACTGCCGCATCTGAGCTGTCATATCTTCGGAACTACACAACCTAAAAGGTCGTGAATTGCTTTGTTTTGTGCCTACTGCTACGTCTCAGATGTTAACATTACGAATAAACAAATCAGTCATTCGTTTCTGATACTAATTTTCATTGAAAGTAGTGTGATTATCAGCTACTCTAGTAGTAAGCTAAGTTCTACTGCTTTTTATACGTAAATAAAATTGCTTAGCGTAAAAGTAACCTCAGGAAACGCAAATTTGCGGGTAACAGGTATGTGAGATCTGCATTTTCTTATGAAGTGCTTGAAAACACGTGTGCTAGTCGTGTCATACTTTGTGTCCACGTCCACCAAACACAACACCAAAATGAATTTACACATCAACATTCTCTTCCTTTGTCAGTAATGCAGCCCATCAAACCTATTTATAGAGATTTGCCAAAGCTACTAAACAAGTGTTTACATTGGAAGACCCAGAATGTGAATGAGTCCTTCAATAATGTTTTGTGGTGCCATGTGCCTAAAAATGTATTTGTTGGCTTTATGACTCTGAAGTTAGCAGTGTCTGATGCTGTAATAGCTTTTAATGGTGGGAACTACGGAAGACTTAATGTTCTGGAGGAGTTAAGAGTAAGATTTGGACAGAACACAGCTAAAGGACTGCGGGAACTGGCTGAGCTTCGTGTACCTGAAGCAGAGTTAGCCGCTCAGAAAATGACAATAGCAGCAAGAAAGAAGAGGAGGAGTCAAGCACTGGGCTCCTGTGACACTGAAGAAGACACAGACTATGGGCAAGGGTAATTCAAGTGCATAAAAGACGCAATGACGTAAGTCTGTATACGAATTTGTAAAAAAAAAAAAAAAAAAAAAAAAAAAAAAAATTAAACCTCATTGTCTCTGAACTACATTTTTTGCAATGAATGACCATTTTTCTAAAAAAGTACTGATGGCAGAGATATGAAATTTTCACAGCGTGCCAAGTGTGAGAGTCAACACATATGGAACGAGAACAATTAAAATATCTTGAGTTGTTTTGTTATTATATTCATTTATTTATAAAATTCTGTTAAAATTGAGTGTTAGAAAAAAAAAAGATAACATGCCCCACAGTACAATTTTAGTAGTAATTGTAGTTCAGTGTATTTAGAAAGGTGCATTCAATAATTATGGAAAATTTTAGATTGACGTCTTAAAAAGATTCCAAGATAATGGGTCACAAAATTCGATAATTTAACATTGTCGGCATAGGACATACAATCCCCTTAACTGTTTCCGGGTAAACCAACGAAAACAACTAGTAACGGGAAACGTGTAGCGTCCTCTTTACCAACGCTGTCAGTGCGCAGTTCACTTGCGCATGGTGCAGTTGTTTACCTCAAGTCTCAATCCGACAGTGCTTATGGTAGTGCACGGTACTACAGTGTTGTTACGTGAACATGAAATACAGTTTGGTGCAGTGAAAATGCCACAGATGTTCACACACGCAGAGTATGCCGACATGGTGTTTGTCTATGGTTTGTCCAATGGGAATTCCAGAGCTGCTGTGCGAGCACACCAACAACAATGTCCAGATAGCAGAATGCCAGATAGCAGGGTGTTTACCAGGGTGTTTGACGGATTGCGTGAGCGTGGTACGCTTCCCAGCGTTAAGTGTTGTTTTGAACGTCCCGTACAACAAACTCTTAATGAAGTTGAGAACGTTCTTCAAGCAGTGGAACGCAACCCTGCTACTAGCATTAGAAGAATTGCTCCCCACCTTGGTATTGCACAAACACGAATGATACGCACAGTACACGAGCACCGTCTGTATCCCTTTCATCGGCAGAGTGTATAACATCTGCATGAAGGAGATACTGCCGCCCGGCAAGAATTCTGTCAATGGATCATTGCCACTGATCGATTAATTCCACGTATTCTGTTCACTGATGAGTCAACATTCACCCGCAACGGAATCAACAACACTCGCATTGTATGGGGATAATGACAACGTGCACGCTATTGTGGAAACAAATTTTCAACGAATTTCTCAGTCAACGTTTGATGCGGTATTATTGATGACCAACTCAACGGTCCAGTTGTTTTAGATAACCGTCTTAGTGGGACACGGTATCATGAGTTCCTTCAAAACGTGTTACCAGACTACGTGGAGGATATCCCTTTGACAACACGAGCTCGTATGTACTTTCAGCATGACGGACTTTGAGCATTCTGTACCGCCAGTGATACAGCATCTCGACGCAACGTATTCTGGTCGTTGGATCGGTCGCCGTGGAGTCACTGTTCGGCCGCCGAGGTCACCCGATCATACCCCATTGGATTACTGTTTGTGGGGGTGGCTGAAGACCGACGTCTACAAGCGCAGAGTGGACACAATAGAGGAACTTCTCGCTCGTATTTTAAATGCTTGTGCCCAGGTAAAGGAATGCAGAACTGAGCTCCGGTCGGCGACACAACACCTGTCTACAAGAGCAGCAACATACATTGAAGTTGACGGTGGACTGCTTGAACATAACAGTATCTCAATTTATCGTCACCTGCACTTTTTCCGTTCCTAGCTGTTTTCATTGGTTTACCCAGAGACTTTTAAGAAAAGGGCTTATCTTTATTAGAAGTATTTTGTTCAGAATCACCAGTAGTATCACCCGTCAAAGCATGTACCTTTCCTCCTAACTCACGCTGTATATTGAAACGTCCCCTTTGAAAAATTATACACGGCTGTGCTTAAACTGACACACAATATTTTTTAGCGCAACGCATTCTGACTTTCAAAAATCCTTACAAAAGAATGGCCCTGACTAACATTAACCTATACCTTTCACAAATAACTTACCTCACAAAAATCTTCGTTACTCGAACTACTGCAATACAGCGAGCGCCACTACTGCCAGCTAAATAAAAGATTCAAACTACGGAAGGCACCAACTACTGATAGGTATAGTTAGCAAATGAAAGATTTTAATAGAGAACAAACAGTGTATTTACCTTAATAGTCAAAATATATAAATGGTAGTTCATGACATCCAGTCTTACAAATTACAAAACTCCGCCATCTCTCTCCCCACGTCCACCACTGCTGGCGGTTCACCTCCAACTGCGCAACGCTACGCGCTGTTAGCATCCAGCTGCCGCTGCCCAACACTACAATGGCAGACAACAATGCAAACCAGCCACAGACTGCACACAGCACAGCCAGTGATTTTCATAAAGAGCGCTACGTGGCGGCGGCGTTACCAATAAAAAAAACTTAAACAGTCTACTTACAATATGCATTACTTTTTTCGTTAAAAATACTCTCATTCGCTGTAGAATCCTGTGTATGATCACATTCTCAAGCAAGTCACCAGTGATAAAGCTTAAGGAAATTATCAAATTCTTGGGGAAACAATACTAAATCGTTGATACGTGGGGCCTCAACTGGCATATTCAAGCTGCCACAAAGTTAATTAATTTGGGAAACCTTTTCTAAAAAGCAAATCGTTAATGTGCGGTAGATTCACTGGTGTATATCTATCACTAACTTGGCTCACTTAACATCTTACATCAGTCCCATAGAACTTAGAACTACTTAAACCTAACTAACCTAAGGACATTACACACATCCATGCCCGATGCAGGATTCGAACCTGCGACCGTAGCAGTCCCGCGGTTCCGGACTGTAGCGCCGAGAACCGCTCGCCACCGCGGCCGGCGGGCTCACTGCAAAGTGAGAATTGGTTTCCTTTGTCCATAGGACATATGATATGGCACACCTCGAGAAGCACATTATGACACCACATTAAATAGAGTAAGTTAAATTTATGTGGCCGCGACATGCCACAGCAACTGAACTGCGAGCGAGGTATGTACAAACGAAAGCAGCAGTCTGCAGACCTCCGGAAGGCAGGTCTGGTCAGCTCGATGGCATCGGTGAGAGTGCCTTTCCATGCCACCGTTCGAAAAACCAACCGCTTTCCCCTCTGCTTCCAATGGTACCTTGTACTGGCCACGATGGTGCGGTACTAACCACGTAAATTTTGGACAAAAGGCTAGCTTGCTGAGGGTGGCAACTAGAGAGATGGTTACATATCAGTTCATCAGAGGTGGGAGGATTGATTACATGGCCGTTTCCAGTTCACCAGCACCATCCTGGCGAAATATCACGATCTGGCGTCTGTGATTATAAAACTGATTTGACAGCATCAAGCCGGCCGCTGTGACCGAGCGGTTGTAGGCGTTTCAGTCTGGAACCGCGCGACCGCTACGGTCGCAGGTTCGAATCCTGCCTCGGGCATGGATGTGTGTGATGCCCTTAGGTTAGTTAGGTTTAAGTAGTTCTAAGTTCTACGGGACTGATGACCTCAGATGTTAAGTCCCTTAGTGCTCAGAGCCATTTGAACGACTTTTTTTTCTTTCTTTTGACAGCATCAAGAAAATATGAATAAAGTCCAGTGATGATGAGATATCCCCTGTGTATTCATATTCATAAATTACAAACTACCTTTGTCTTTACTCCCTTCTTACAGGTAGTATGATGTCTTCAGGTTCGAAACTGACCATCTGTCCAAATAAATCAAAATATGACCAACACTCTGAGTCCGTCAGATTACTACAAACGCTTTGTTACGAGGAAAGCATCGGAGAGCTAGTGATGTTATAATAGATAAATCTTGCAATTGTATCTGCATATTGCCACTTTATGACTAGGAAATGATTTCTTGCAATCTGAGGTTCCAACATCACGTGCAAGCTCTCTTCCCTTGCCACGACAAAGAGGAAGTTTAAACGCTGTATTTCAGTCGGGTAATCCTTTGCTTCCGAAAAGTGAGGGATCGTGTTTAGGGGACTGCTGTAATAACGATTGTGTATGTATCCTATGCAGAATGTAGGGACTGTCGGTGTCATGATTATGTACTATTTTAATCTCAGATGTCAGATTTATTCTACTGTGATCTTCCATTTATCGTTTATCTTCCATTTCCACTATAGTCCAACCGTGCAATGTCATCATCAAAATGTTGGTTACCTTAATACATATTCCTTCTTCGCTTCCCAATTTACCGATCGGAAAACTTTCTCTTTAGCCGCTGAGAATAGTTATGAAGATGTGAAATCTGACTGTCCTTTCTGTTTCACGTTTCTCAGTATTCTGATGAAGTGCAGTGCTGTAACACCTCACCCGTCACTTATCTGGTTTTGGCGTGTGTTCACCCCAGCTAATTGACTAATAGATCAACAGAGAGTGCAAAACTACCGCAATATCGGGTAACGCAAAGAAAGTAATAAGGCCCTGTGACTGCTGATTGAACTGCGGTGGCAGTGTGACATTAATTGATTCAGAATTGATCACTTTTAATTAAAAAGGGGTGCACATTGATGTTATATTCAGCTATTGAACACCAGATGCAAATGTTGAACATAAAATTAATTAAGAAAATGACTTGGGATTTCAACTACTTGATTGAAAACAGATGCAGTCGATTGGCACAAATTTATTTTAACTCCCGACCTTCCGTCATCACGTTACATGACTCTCCTATCAGGCAGCGGTAATAAATTGAGTTTACGTGGAGTAAAGCGCGATAAACCAAAATTAATTCCTATCGACTGACCCAGACGTAATGCGAAGTGCGAGAAGAATTCCCCAATACACGGCCCATGAAATCCTCGTGGAAACTTTGCCGACGTGATCCAACAAATTAATGTGGCCGAATTCAAGACGGAAAGGGTGCAATATCACCGAATTCAGCGTGGCGGAGCCACATCGTTGTGTGGACGTCGGCCGGCCTCGTGGTGCTGCAAGGCTGCGCTCGTCTATTCACTCCTAGCTATCTTGCTCACTACATAGCTGAACCAAAACTTTCTATCTACAAGCTCAATCGTTCCATTTGCTAAGTCCTAAACTGCAGAGATGCTCACTCTCTCTCAGGCAAGCTGAGTAAAGAACGCCACGTCCGTACTCTAGGCAAGCTGGGAACGGAAGACCACTACGGAGACTTCTCCCAGTAAGCTGTTCGCCTCGGTTTCCCCTCCAGCAAAACCACTTACGCCAATTGCGGCGCAACTCGCGTTATTTATGCGCCGCTTCCCAGTGCCGACCAATGCATGCTCTGGGAAGTGAACGAATTCCCACAAAATTTCCCTTCCTCTCAACTTCTGCTATTTAGTTCCTCCCAGGCCACCCATCAAGGTTAGCGTCTGCACAAAACACCAATTTTTCCGGAATTCTGACTCCCAGGAAAGTACTGCAAATTCCTAGGTCCTACATTCCCATCGGAGGTCGACTTATTTCATTCTGCCGCTCTTCACCTGATTTACTTCAGACTCTGCAGACCGTGAATTCAGCGTGAAGTTGCTATAGTCATGAACACACATATTTTGGCCTCTGTTGACCGCTCCATTGTAGCTTTGCGCGGCTTTTTCGCATGTTTCACTGAAAACGGGACGACGGACATTTATCAACAGGCGTACAAGTTCTCCGTCTGCTTCCCGGTACACTATCGTGGGGTCAGCCACCCACTCACTGTCACTCATCCTAAGGCAGCTGGAGGCCGCGCCCTGTTACTGCTTTCTCACTGCTTGAGACACCCTAAGCTGCCTATTGTCGCCTCTCTTCGCCGCTCCCCAGCCGGCCACGGTCAGCTCGAATACTTCCCTGGAATAAACTAGCCTCCAGTAAATCGACGCGTTTCTACAAAGTTTTCATGTTGCGTGAATTACTTTAAAACCATCACCTGACATTAATTATTGCAATACATCCATACTACACCCTCTACAAGACGCATTGTGGCTTGTCAGTAATTTTTGTTCAGCCCTACTGTTCGCTCAGCGTGAGTTGGGTGATCTTTAATGACTTCATGTAAGGGGCATAGTTCTTGCCATCTTACATAGCCCCTCTCTTCAAATCAATTTTGTAGTACAGGTGATGAGTCCTATGATTAACACCTGTGGTACAAAATTAATATCTCCATAACTGGCATTTTAATCCGTTCGCGTGTCTAGTTAAGGGCGATTGAGTACCAATGCCTCCTCTCTGATGCAAACTCCCACTCATTTTAGGGTACCTGCCTTCAATGACTGGATTTACTGGTAAAAATGTGGTCATTGTTGAGTCTTAATTTTACTTTAATCTCTGCGGATTCCTGAGACAACTATTGGTCAGAGTACTGAAAAGAAAACTACAAAGGGCAAATACACATGTTTAAGCACCTCTGTGCTTGTCATTTGAATGGGAAGACCCGCAATTATAACTTAAGATCCATTCACTCTCAGTTATCCATCCCTACTCGACTTAAATTACTAAAAACATACATGAGAAATATTCATGAAACATTTTGTGAAGTTGATAGTGGTTGCTCCCATTGAATTATATGTGAACGCCCGTTTGACATTTTATAAATAAAGGTTTTTATAGTGTCTGACTGTCTCTGGACGTTTATATTGTGCATATTGTGCATGGTGTGTCTGGCCCAGTACAGTGTCTGGATTGTGTACACTCATGTACCTTATATATATATATATATATATATATATATATATATATATATATATATATATATATATATATATATATATATATATATATAACACAACCAAAATGACAAGAATCATTGCGTACTGAGCAACCACTGTTGTTTATTTGTAACAAGGTGTAAGTATGAAATCTTATTCTAACACAGAGACGTTGCATGACAAATATATGACGTTTTAACAAATGGCACATTTATAAAATCATAAGCTTCTTATAACATAATTCATAAACAGAAAAAATGAGTACGTTCGTTGAGGCGCATGTTATTCATTTGAATCCACACCGACATACTCACACACACGGCACAAGTTTCTTGCAGGAACAGAAGTGGCATTAATTCTGACTAGCAAGTTGAGGGATGGATAAGGCTGAGAAGAGAGCAATGTCGATTACCGAGATGGCGCCACAGGCACCCGCATCTTCTTGAGGCAGGATGGCTCTCACCTAAGAGCTCGTTGTTGACATCTTGTCCGACAGGCACTAGACCCCATTAATGGATCTATGGTCGGTGACCTCTCGCGGCTCAGCCACATGTCATTGCTCCTTCTATAGACGTTTGAGCTCAGGCCCTCAAAGTCGGTGTCATTAGGCACAAAATAAAGGTCAGCTGGGCTCTCGCTCCACCTGACGTGGCGAGCAACAAACATAGTTTGGCTGCTGAGTTGACCACCGTCCCCATCTGTTCAGGGCGTGGTCTGCATGCCATCGCCATCGTCAGCTGTGAGCTCCTCTCATTGCTGTCGTCCTCGTTCCTTGTCAGCTCGTGTGTGGTGTACCAGGTGTCGTAGCTTCAACTCCCTCTTGCTCAGTCACGCCACCTTAACACACTAAGACAACTAATTTTAGTACATGGAAAGTGCTCATGTTTAACCATCAGTACCATACATTTTTTTTTACATTTGATTGAAGACAATGAACTTATTTCATTACAAAAGGATTAATTTTACTTGTTTGTAAATCAACTTCAGGATCAATTAAAATAGAAATGTAACAGAACTTTATTTATACATAAACATAAAAGTGTACATGACAACTTGATTCACAGTCGTTCACACATACACACACAATCAAGGGATAGGGAATCAAGATTATCTGTACAGGATTCCATCACCATTTCTAACTACCAATTCCTACGACTAACACGGTGTTGGCCAACCCTCCTACATATCTACTATTTACTACTTTTTATCTCTAATCTTGTTTTTTCTTCTGAATTCCCTATGTGGCAGACGTCCCTCTTATTGTGCATGCAAAGATGTATAAAACATAACAACCTTAGTCAGTGTCAGTCTTACCAAGATTTTTGTTGGAAGTTTGGACAGCGTCCCTTATCGTGTTCTATTGCGACACCTCTTCTCTCCTCTGTTTTCTTCCCGTTTTCCCCTTTTATCACGAATGGTTTTATAATGCCTGTGAACATGTTTCGGATTAGCAATGTCACAATGCCACAACACAAATATAGCTCACTGCTCACACTCGCAGTTGTTACACTATCTTGGTATCAACAAGTACTTCTGGCGTATTAATTACATCCGATTCAGATTAACATGCACAGGGTGCGCTAATTCATGTAACTGCGTATAGCTGTCCACCTCTTACTTATTCAGGGGCATACGAGATGCATCGGTGCGTCCTCGTAACGACCTACGGGACTGGCCACCTTAAATATGTTCTCCAATGACGGAGATACAATTATGCTGAACCTTCCTGTAATTTACAGAGTTCCTAATCTATCATTTTCTGGGGGCACGCCCAGAAATACTTGTTTTCCATTCTTTAATCACGTGTTTTTACAAAATAATCTAGTGCACTTCACTCTCTCAACGTCGAGAAGCGAGATATTAATAATAAAAACACAAAATATAGGCACATATAAACGAGACATTCTACCACTAAGATCAGTACATACACATACAAACAAGACTTCAGAAAAAGTCCTTATTCTAAGCCTATATTTACTACGTCCACGCTCTGGTCTAGTCATTCGTAATCCTGCCCGTTAAGGTGGTATGAACCAGGCTTCGGAGGGCGGACTTCTACCTCTTCCTGGTTGTTATTTTGGTAACCATTATTCCTGTTCCTTCCCGATTGCTGATTACCGCCCCAAGTCCTTTGTGATTTATTATGTTGCACCTGAGAGTGTCGCTCTTCTTCCGTGTACCTTCTTTTCGAGTTTCCATTACTCTTATCTTGATTGTGGCCTTTGTAGTTCGGTACTGGCCTACTATCCCACTGGGGTCCGTTATTGAGACGGTTGTTATTTTGTTCACGCTGTCGGCGTTTCTCCCGCGCCTGTTCCTCTTGAAATGCGAATTCAGTTCGCAAAGAATACCCTTAAATACCTCAGTATCGCTACCACAACGACCGGCAAGTGATTGTTGATACGAGATGGGAAGTTTCGTGTAGCATAATCTGATGATTTCGGCACCGCTACATGGGTTGTCTAGGTACTGGTTCCTTTTTGTCATATTTTCAAAAAATTTGACCGGACTCCGGTACCCTGCCCCTTCCATATCTTTGGACATCATAACTTCTTGTTTGATTCTTTCTTGTGTTTCTTTAGACCAATACTTGCCCAAGAAAGTATTTTTGAATTCTTCGAACGAGACGCTCGTCTTCGCTACATTTCTCATGTACTCAGCGGTCGCGCGCTCCATATGGGAGCACACAAAATCCAGCTGGTACATCAATGGCCAGTGTGGGGACAAAGATGTCCCATAAAAGTTTTTGGATACAACCTATTATCTTCATCCTTGTAGTGATGGAACTTTCGGACTGATACAAAATGCTTGTTGTCAAACCGGTCATCATTCCAGTTATCATTTCGACCGTTCTTACGATTCGTATGAACTTCGGGACGTGGACTAATTCGTTTCGAAACGCTAAAGTCATGTATGTTCGACAGTTGTTCGGTACATCTAATCAGCCGACAGCAATTGTGCTCACTGGACTGCTGCGCACCGTCCGTGTTTACCTCGGTCGTTGCCTCAGAGCTGTGAATCAAGGCGTGGCTCCCGTTGTTTATAGCGTCAACTTTGTCACACCATGAAGCGGTTATCTGTGTTCCTACAAGTGACGGTTCAGTCGACGCAGTAATTAAACCCTTCTCCTTTCCTGATGTCTCTATAATGAGACGTTTTATCTTCGCCTCTGAATTTCTTTTTAATATCGCCACCTCCTCTTTCTACATCCCGTTAGGCCGTATGTCCGGTTGCTCTTGTTGCTTTATTCGATACGTTTTATCCGGCTTTGTAGCCTTGATAACATGTCCCTTCCTACCTTTGCCGTGCTTTGCGTGGAGTCCCGAGTTTCTCTCGCTATTTTCCTTGCACCTTTCGCAATTAATTTGGCTTCAATTGCCGTTCGTTTCATGATGGCAATCTCTTTCTTTATTTTGATGCCGAAATTCTTTACCTCCTCTTTTACTTGCTCTTTCCACTCCGAAGTCGTCTTTTTAATTTCGGCATTAAGATTGGCGCTCTGCTCTAAGTTTACCGTTTGCATCTGTTGCAACAGGTCCGTAATATATTTGAGAGTATCCGCATTTTTATCCTCGTTCTTTTGTAGTTGAAAATGCGACTCTTCTCCTCTGTTCTGAGGAATCCTTCCATATCTAGACAAGTACCATCTCCGCACCCCGGTCGGATCACTTGTGAATGTTTGATAATGGTCGGACACCGTTTTCTTCCAACACACTCTGGCTTCTTAGGATGGATCTGACATACTTACGGATTAATCCTGTACTCCCTGCGTCCCCCGAGCCCTCAGTATCACTACCTAAATCAACGTCCTTGCTATGCCGAAGACTAAACCAGTTGTAAGACCCAGTTTCACAAAGTTGCAGCTCGCGTTCGTCACGGTCATCGATAGAGCTTTCCCTACTATCACTCATGTTCTTCCGAGTAACAATCTGACTATATTCTGCCGTTGTCTTGGCTTTTCCCCTCGTTATCGTTTGCACTTTTATGTTACACGAAAACTCAAAACCCAGGTACCCATTACTCTCAATAATTAGATAACGCAAAACATATATCAGGACACAAATTGATACACTGGGTGTGAGCAGTGACCCGACAAACAGTTCATGAAGCATTCCCCCAAAAAGGCTAGTACCAATGATTGTGTTCTGTGTGCTCAGCATCGGCTGATTCTGGCACTGCACATCATAAGTACTCTTAACAAATCACAAATACGTTGCACAAGCACCTATAAATGTCAATTTGAAAGGACAGCACATGAAGAGGACAATATAACTTATTGTAACTAGTGCTACTCGTTTTTCAATTAAAATTTGCGAAGTAATGGATCACGTGCAAAAATTTCCTTTTTCAAGACTACTTCCTAGCAAATTCTGAAGTATGGTATCCTGGGAGGGTCGCCATATGTAACACCCCACCCGTCACTTATCTGGTTTTGGCGTGTGTTCACCCCAGCTAACAGATCAACAGAGAGTGCAAAACTGCCGCAATATCGGATAACGCAAAGAAAGTAATAAGGCGCTGTGACTCCTGATTGATCTGCGGTGGCTAGGTTGACATAATTGATTCAGGATTGATCACTTTTAATTAAAAAGGGGTGCACATTGATGTTATATTCAGCTATTGAACATCAGATGCAAATGTAGAACATAAAATTAATTAAGAAAATGACTTGGGATTTCAGCTACTTGATTGAAAACAGATGCAGTCGATTAGCACAAAATTATTTTAACTCCCGACCTTTCATCATCACATTACATGACTCTCCTATCAGGCTGTGGTAATAAATTGCGTTTACGTGGAGTAAAGTACGATAAATCAAAATTAATTCCTATCCACCGACCCAGCCGTAATGCAAAGTGCGAGAAGAATTCCCCAATACACGGCCCATGAAATCCTCGTGGAAACTTTGCCGACGTGATCCAACAAATTAATGTGGCCTAATTCAAGACGGAAAGGGTCCAATATCACCGAATTGAGCGTGGTGGGGAGGCGTCGTTGTGAGGACGTCGGCACACCTCTTGGTGCTGCAAGGCTGCGCTTGTCTATTCACTCCTAGCTATCTTGCTAACTACATAGCTGAACCAAAACTTTCTATCTACAAGCTCAATTGTTCCATTTGCTAAGTCCTAAACAACAGAGATGCTCACTCTCTCTCAGGTAAGCTGAGTAAAGAACGCCACGTCCGCACTCTAGGCAAGCTGGGAACGGAAGACCACTACGGAGACTTCTCCCAGTAAGCTCTTCGCCTCGGTTTCCCCTCCAGCAAAATCACTTACGCCAATTGCAGCGCAACTCGCGTTATTTATGCGCCGCTTCCCAGTGCCGACCAATGCGTGCTCTGGGAAGTGAACAAATTCCCACAAAATTTCCCTTCCTCTCAACTTCTGCTATTTAGTTCCTCCCAGGCCACCCATCAAGGTTAGTGTCTGCACAAAACACCAATTTTTCCGGAAATCTGACTCCCAGGAAAGTACTTCAAATTCCTAGGTCCTACATTCCCATCGGAGGTCGACTTATTTCATTCTGCCGCTCTTCACCTGATTTACTTCAGACTCTGCAGACCGTGAATTCAGCGTGAAGTTGCTATAGTCACGAACATGCATATTTTGGCCTCTGTTGACTGCTCCACCGTAGCTTTGCGTGACTTTCTCGCATGTTTCACTGGAAACGGGACGACGGACATTTATAAACAGGCGTACAAGTTCTCCATCTGCTTGCCGGTACACCATTATGGGGTCAACCAACCACTCACTGTCACTCATCCTAAGGCAGCTGGAGGCCGCGCCCTGTTGCTGCTTTCTCACTGCTTGAGACACCCTAAGCTGCCTATTGTCGCTTCCCTTTGCCGCTCCCCAGCTGGCCACGGTCAGCTCGAATACTTACCTGGGATAAAATAGCCTCCAGTAAATTGACGCGTTTCTACAAAGTTTTCATGTTGTGTGAATTACTTTAAAACCATCACCCGACATGAATTATTCCAATACGTCCATACTATACCCTCTACAAGATGCATTGTGCCTTGTCAGTAATTTTTGTTCAGCCCTACCGTTCGCTCAGCGTGAGTTAGGTGATCTTTAATGATTTCATGTAAGGGGCATAGTTCTTGCTATCTTACAATATATTCCGTAGTGGAATATACAGAAATAATAGGGTCATAATTTGTATAGCACATTATTTCTGTTCGTCTTTTAGTGAATTTATGAGTTTTCATATATGAAGATTGTAGCTGTTTTCCCAAGAACAGATACCGTTGATGAGCGTGCAGCTTCTCTAGAATAAATGATAATTAATTTAAACCCTCGGCTGCCGACAGGTGTTGTTGATATACCACGATGGTGACAGCTGAAAATATGTGATCCCGGGTTAGAGTGCGAGTTGGGGCACACATTTTAGCTTCCCTCTCGAGGTGTATCAATAACACCTGTCGGCAGCCGAGGGTTCAATTAATTATCATTTAGGAGTTTTCACTAAATACGGAATGATGGAAGTAGAAGATCGAAAACTGGGGATCCAAATATTACAAAGTTAGTCAAGTAATCAAGTTAAAAGTACAATAAAGTCTATTCGTTTGCAATGTTTTTACAGTGAGTGTGTGAGGTAATTACGTGACTAGCGTTAGAAATGTTCGTCACTCCAAGCTTTAGCGTTAAACTTTTCGCAGTCGCTTTTGCAAAAATTACACTTTTTTCCTCACAGCTTCACAAAGCGATCAGCTTCATTTAAATTTCAACAGAAGAAACAATTCCATGAAACATTAACGTTCACAAACGAAATTTGTAATGAATCCTGTAGATACTCTATTGCACAGTGTTCACAGCGCATTACTGAACTATTAGCTGCAGTAACACTATGAAGTACCTCATTTAAAATTCCATTTTTTTGAATCAATGTTTCATAAAATTTAATATCCTTTCAGACATACGAAGCGTAGCTCGATAAAACTGGTCTAAATAATTTATCATATAGAAAAACTGCCCTTTCGTAGAGTGCATACAATCAGAGCAGGTTGCTATCGGGAACTTCTACGAAATTAGACTATTTGCAATGAAATAACAAAGTTCTCGGGTCCTTCTTTAATGTTTCCTAGCATAAGATCCTAAAGTCCTGGAACTGCGAGTGAAACTAGAAGCGCTCGATGTACAATTAGATGAACCAGCTAATCCCAATGGTGACTGGTCGTTTTGTTTAATTAAGCTACTACCAAGCACATAAAACGCTATTGAGCCTTCACGAGTCCTTATTAAAAACGATGACACTGCACACACATATTTCGTGCCTTGACTTTCTCCCAAAAGTCTACTCTAGAACCGTTGTTCTGGTGACAAATGGACCAAAAGGGGACCAATCGACAGGCATGTTATCGACCAGCTAATGGCAGCATGTGGATGCGGTATGAAGGGGTGGGAATCAACACACCGCATTCCCGGCTGTTTTCAAGTTTCGTGACCTAGTTCCGCTGTTAGTCTGTTAAGTAGCTCGTCAGTTGGCAACAAGAGTCTGAGTGCACCATGTTCCAGTCTTCCCGCGAAGCGAAAATCCATCCCACCGACACTCGATTCCGGGTGCCGGGTCCACCACGTCGCAGCCAGCCACGCTGACCACTCAGTTACAGGAGTGAACTTTTCACAAAAGTACTGCTGTCATTCCCGGTTCATAATCATTCGTGTGACGAAGTTAGTTTGATTTGCCTAGTTTGTGGAGTTTTAGGTTTTTCAAGTTTCGTTCTTCGCGCATGTGAGACGGTTCTGTATGAACCTATCAACTGGCTTCTTAACGTATATTCCTAATAACTTAATTATTTATTTGATAATATTTTGCGTTATTTTTTGTTCGTTACCGATAATTCGGTTCTGGGATCACAATGAAAGTTATCTTACCACTTTCTGCTCTAGCTTGAACCATATTTGCTAGTTCATTATGATATGGCTTTGATGATGATCATGACGAGGTAGGTATGGGAATACAAGTATAAAAGGAAGTTGACGTCACGAGCAGTGCAAATGGCGGGTTAGAACACGAGGTGTTAATGTTTGTAGAGCGCGTGTTCCTACTGTTCTCTTTATGGGGCCCCGCAGAAGTGACTGGGAGAGGAAGGGGGTGGTGAGATGCTGGATGTGATTAGTAATTTCATTGCTAATTGATTCGAAAATTTCATCATTACATAACAATACAAACAGAAACTTTTCTTACAATCCACCAGTATTTGGCAGAACGTTCAGTATGAATTTAATATTTCCCACTGGGAAATTGATTCATTCATGAATATAATCTCAGAGAAAATGGATTCATTCATGAATATAATCCCAGAGAAAACAATGAAATTACGACGAATGGGATTTGATTGCGTGGAACAAGATGTCAGGGTCAGCCACACGCACGGAAAATTATAAGCCTCTGACTGCGGGGTGGGGTGCTTAAGAATCACTCGCCTTCTCCCACTTACACACACACACACACACACACACACACACACACACACACACACACAAACATCCTTTCTCTCAGACATACACATACACACGAAAAGGGAAGATGGAAAACGGTCTACATGAAAGGAAAGAAAGAGTAAACAGGCGAACGCTCTTCTTTACCAAATGTTGGCCCTATGTGGCTGAAGTTTCAGCGAAGCGTAAAAACTAAAAAATGGATTAAAACTAATCGCTGTCAAATAGTTGAGGCACAAGTTGCATTCGATTTTAATGAAAGTGGGTCTTACATGATCCCTTTCTGTACCACTCAGTTACGGAATGAAATGATACAGATGTGAGCATATTATTGCTGTGACCCAATAAAAATTCCCCTAAAAATTAGGACATAATAGTATAGTGCGTTGGATTTGAGCCGCACTAGACTAGTCTGGCTGCCTGGATGGTGTCCTACGACCAGGTAAATAAATAAGTCTACTGTGCTGGCATTGACAGTGCTTTTGGAGTTTACCTAAGCTCTGTGTGCACGCTATCTGCCTTGCGCGACCACGAGAGCGTGCTTTCAGTTTCTGAAGGTCATGACCTGCTGTGTGACCCATGGCGGCTCTAGCGAGCAGTTCGTAAATGTGAGAAACAACATTCTCCAGCTCCATGTGTCACCGTCACGAAACTTTCTCCGTCTTCGACAACCACGAATGTTAACTAAAAAAAGTCACGCTTTGTATTTAAGGACGTTAGAACAGAGTAAAACGGGCTGAAATTTGTAAACGAGTACAAGTGGAAATCACGGTCACGTCATTAAGATGCCATTGCGTGATTGCATGTTTGTCGCCTCGTTGAACTCGTCCCCGCAGGCCGCTCTCCATTCCACTTTCTCTCCCACTTTCCCGCTTTTTTTCGCTCACACATGCTTGCAGTCCGTCGAGATTAGTCAGTTTCCTCCGTTAGCAGTTGCCGGAGCGTAGATTCTGCGTGGGTACTGAAACCTGGAAAGTGGAAAAGGAAATATTACTACCGGTAGAGTTTCTGTGTGACACGGGGCCATAGATAAATACGTTACATTTCTACGGAGCCATTATTTCATCCGTGCTTCTGGAAAATCGACAGGAGCAGTTAATATATCGCACCAAAGGGCAAGGCTATCTAAATAGTGGAGACACAGGTTTTTGTGTTTGTGCCAGTCGTTTGTTAGTGCAGTGATGGTACTTTATCCACAGTGGACTTGACAGGGGCTTTATGTGCCAACCTATAACACGGGTGGGCAAGACCATCGATTGATTTAAATCCTGTCTTTGGAAGAAATGCAAGAGAGAGAGAGTGCGAGGTGCTCGCATTGTACTCCGACCGGACCCATTTTCGAATATTCCAGCCGACGCTCGGCTCGCCCCGGGTTTGCAGCTCATGACGCAGACCAGTGGAAGTTCGAATTTATTCTATACGACATCTGTGTAACGCTGATGACGTATGATAAGTTCAAGAGATTTAGGCCTTTAAACATTTTAAAGTGAATAAAGAAATTATGGTAAATTTATTTAGTACTACGGTAACTTTCCACGCCTATCTCATCAGTCATCAAAATAATTTTGATAAATATTTAAAAAATTATTGCTAATAGTGTTAGAAATTTAGTCTGTTACTATTCATCAAGAGTCGAATGACCTGCCTGTGGTCGAAAATCCCCATATTACTCCTACTTGTCCACTGGGACTGCCTGTCTCATTGCCGTATTTTGTTTTTCTATTCGTTCTCGTATTAACATTACGAAATAATGAGTGTTGTCTACTGTGGGCGTAACAGAATACTGCAAATGTTGAAACTCAAGGTGAGTGATAGTGAGTGATCTGAGATACCCAGTGTTGCTTGGGTCAGAATGTTTGGGATAGGAGAAGGCATGGGTACCATTACAGCTATGAGACGCATATAGACGTATGAGATGAATGCAGTTATCCTGTTGGTAAAGTAGTTTGGTCGTAGTGGCTGGAAGTGGGTGAGTGCAGTGGGAAAAAATACCCGAAATATGGACAAATAAATACTCTCAGGTAAAGCTAAATAATATACGACTTATGAACTTCATCGTTTACGTGAAAATGTTTTTATTGTTGCATTCACGATGAAATGTAATGGTGATAGAGTTCTCAGCTTGTTTCATCCATAATGTGGTTGGTAGAAGAGGGTGATTGTGGTTGGCAGACACCTCAATACAATGCGTGATGTGGAACACTTTGTTCTCTTAGAAAAAGCTGTATTCTCTATGATTTTTTTAATTTGTCGTATTAGTGAATATGCTAGCTTACACAGGGTGTAAATTTTAAGTTGACAAACCAGAATAATTCGAAAAATAAGCTTCACACGAAAAAATGTGTAGAATCTAAAGTTGATTATTTTCGAGGGGGACATCTGCTGGTGCTAAATTTAGCCCGCCACCCCAGCCCCCTGGGCATCTTTAGTTAGCGGGTAGGTTAGTCTTCTCCTCAGTTAGTCTTTTACTTTGTTTACTCTATGAGTTAATGAGTTCACTCGTTAGTAAGTAGGATGTTTGGTTAGTTAGCTAGTCAGATGATCTGTTTGATAATTAAAAGTTGTTGTGCTTCATGACCACAAAACTAACAAAACTTATCCGAATCTGCGCGAAAAAAATTAATATTTGAGTCAACATTTGTAAAACTCTAATTCCTCTCTCTCAAACCCAACCCTATGGGGGGAGAGGGAGCTTTTTAGTTTTAGCGAATCAAAATCTACGAAGTAAATAAGTATTCTTTATTTATCCGTAACCATTTTCCACGCAGAAATGAGAACATGGATTTTCTTAAATTACAGCGCGAATTACCAAGAATCAAAACAAATGTTTAAGACAAAATGAATCTGATTCTGTAATAAAAAATGGGGCTTCCAATTTGAAATTTTAAACTTTCCTTCCGCCCCATACTCCAGGGGGGGGGGGGCTAATTTTAGCACCAGCAGATGTCCCCCTCGAAAATATTCAGCTGGATTCTACACATTTTTTCGTGAGAAGCTTATTTTTCGAGTTATTCTAGTTTGTCGACGTAAAATTTACATCCTGTATAATACTCACCGCGTTACATCCGTACTGGCATTAACATTATGTTACGAAGACATGTTTAAACGCGGGTAACACAGTGGAGCCAATGCGACATGATTTACGGAAACGCGCTAAATTGTGAAATTGATTATACTCACGAAAAATAAGCGAAATGTTTATCCGAAATCACTGCAGTGTACCGTTCCATTATTCATTTGTTACTTAGGAGTATTTTTGCCCTTGACTTGATCTGGATTTTTTCTTTGTGTGTCTGTTGGTTGGCGGTAAAATGTGACTGACGAAAATTCGCTAAGAGATTAAAAATTGATCTATTTGATATTGCACTTCTTTATTAAAGTCTGAATGACAAAACCGCGCAAGCATCGTATTATGACGGCTGAACGAAACAATAAACGCATTTTCACACGTATGGGAAAGTTCGTAAATCACAGAGTATGTCTTTCTCCGTATTTCGCGGATGTTTGCTCGCCACAATTACCGACCGCCACGCAGCACAACCAAAATCCCTTACTAAGAGCACAGTGAGTGGTCATGGAAAAGTCTGTCAGTACGTACACACATACACAAGCCTGTTACAAATAGATACAGATTAGTTGCAACAGATTGATTTTATAGGCGTTAGTTTTCCATGGTGACACTTCAAGAGGCTACTTCAGATGTTTACATTTATTTACGTGTTATAAACATCGTTTCTTTACTAACGGCGGTGGAGAATTCTACAGAGTAAGTTTTTAAGAGAGGTATTGTAAAAATTCGTAACTAAAAGAACAATGTTCACGACGCATAAATAAATATAAACATCTTGGGATGGGGCGAACATAAAATGAGTGTGCTTTAAAAATTGGGTGTTTTGAGACATAATTTGTCGGGAAAGTGATGCCCTTCATATCGGTGCATTACACCATGACATTAACGCACGGGGTTTATATTTTTTCCCTGATACGCTAGGAACGCTGCTGTCGCGTCACGTCATAATGCAACCCGCAAGAGTAAGCAGATATGAATCAGGTCCGCGAGTCACCAATGCTTACCCGTGCCCGGTATATACAATCGGCCGTATGTAGGTGAGCCATAATGATGTCCATCTTGTACTTCTGACAGGCGCAGTGCTAACAGAGCTGCAAAGTGTGTAGAGTAATAGCGTATCCGAGGTGATAATGGCTTACAGGATTCGTGGTAACAGGAACGTAATAGTGCAGCCTATCCTCAGAAATTCGAGTCACGGAGCTTTAAAGGTGAGAACCTAAGTACAGCTAGAATGACTCACCGAAGAGAAAAACGAGCACTTGGAACTGTACATCACTCGAAGTATAGCATCTCAATTAAGGGAATAGTAATTAAGAGGAGGAAATAAGTACTCTACTGGCAATTTAGGAGCAACTGAAGTGGGGAAATGCAAGTGGCGGGTGTAAAAAATATTAGCACTTTGAGGCCGTGGCAATTTTGTGTAAAATGTGCTGCCTCTACATGTTTAATTTTTCCTCTTGAAATAAGATTGTTACCAATAGTCTCAAAACTTAACAGATCTGGCGGGCCGTTTGTGATTTCGGGAGTTCTGTGCGCCGAGGATGTGCAATAGTGTTTTCACCCAGGAATAAAGGTGTTTAAAGAAATGGAGCAAATTGATGTGACAATGTCCACTGCAAGTAACAGCGAAATTTGTCACATTTCAGACCTGCGCTAATGTTAAAAGCCATTCAGCAGCCAAGATCTTAAGATAATCGGTTTCAACAGCCTATGCTGATATCTTCAGATCACAAAATGTTTTTATTTTAAAACGTGTTCATTTCACGCTGACCTGAAGCACAAGATATTACATGTATGAAAACACCACATTACAAAAGGTTTGTCATCGCTATAGTAGTTAGAAACGTAAAGTCCCTTGTGCCAAAGGCCATGTCCATGTACATATTGCTTACAGTTTCTTGTTACATCATACAAAAACGGTATACAATAGCACAGCTATTGGCATATGCTGGACATATTCTAAACAGTGCAAATCCATTTTAAATGGCGTATAAGGTACAACGCTAATTGTATCTTATTCACCATTTAAATGACATATAAGGTACAACTCTAATTGTACGTTGAACGCCATTTAAAATGGACTCGCACTGTGTAGAATATGCCCATACGCAATATAGAATACGTCCAAGTACGTATAACACGTTACACAATAGCACAACTGTTTTGCATACCCTCGACGTATTCTAAACAGTGCGAATCCACTTTAAATGGCGTATACGGTACAACCCTAATTGTACCTTAAACACCATTAAAATGACATATAAGATACAACTCTAATTGTACATTAAACGCCATTTAAAGTGGATTCACACTTTTTAGAATATCTCCATACACACTGTAGAATATGTTCATATACATATAACACGGTACACAATAGCACAATTGTTTACATATGCTGGACATATTGTAAGCAGTGCGAATCCACTTTAAGTGCCGTTTAGGGTACAACTCTAGGTGCTTTATTTTTTAAATATTTTGGCGATGGCAAACATTTTATAATGTGCTATTTTTATCCACGTGACATCATGTGCTTGAAGTCAGAGTAAAATAAACGTGTTTTACAAGAAAAGGATTTTAAGACCTGAAGATGACAGCATAATCTGTTGAAATCGGTTGTCTTAAATAAAGAAATATGTTATGGGATCTTGGCTGTTGAATGGTTTTTAACATTTGAACAGGTCACCCTTTGGAACTCTCAAAATGAGAAAATTCAGTCAAACTGTGTTAATGTATCTCAAGTAGCAAATGGAAAAGGGGAGAGAGCAGCCAACAGTAGACTACTCTTGACAAGCAATCAGAGGATTTTTTCATGTGAAAATGGATCTAAGAAACTGAGATTAGCTCTTGAAGTCGTGGGTCAGGAGTAACGAAGGGAAGAAATGAAGAAACCAGATGGGCTAGTGCGATCCATCATCCAGGCACTGATGAGCGGAAGAGATCGATCTTGTCTGTTGGTACAATTACTGTCTAGTATCCTACGACAGTTTAAGACTCACAGAAATGATACTGAATTCTAACAGAGCGTAAGATTTCAACGATGGAAAGAGATTTTAGAGTGGGAAAAATTAGACGTTAAAGTGACAGACACATGGTCCAGTTATCGTCTGAATAGATTTACACATTTTGGCACGACTTGACTGGCTAAGCTGAGAGAAAACTAAATAATCTTTAATACGACCCAGTGTACTTTTTTCTCTGGCTTCACAACCGTTGCGTGGGTTGTGTAGCCACAATTTCCTTCCATTCTTCCCTCCCGTTTACTTTACTTCTTCATCTTCTATTTCCTAGGGCTCTGGTGTTTTCTTCCACATTCTCCAGCCATCGTTTACGTGGTCTTCTTTTTTATCCTTTTCCTGTAAGTTCCCATTCGAAGATCTTCATTGTAGCTCCTGTGTCCTCCATCCTTAGGACATGCCCCAGCCAGGCTGTTCTTTTACTTTTAATTAGCCTTACAATATCAACACCTCACCTCCTTGTATGAGACGATCCAACTGATGATTGAACCTTGCTCTCGTGGTACCATCATTATTTCGGATCTCTCCATAAATTTTCCGTAGTAATTTTCGTTAAGATATTTTCAGTGCTGCTTAGCGTCCATGTTACACATGCATATGCACCACTGGCCTCGTTGCAGCCTTATATATTGTCGTTACCAGTTGTTGTTTTGCCATCTTAGGTAAAATTAGTTTTTTAAATGTGTGATAACATCTACTTAAAATGCAGGCTTTTATTTCAGTGGTCATTCAAATTCTTTATTACTATTAGTCCATAGGTACACAAAATCCTCTACATACTGAAAAGTAAAAACTGCTGCTGTCCAGCTATCCAAGTTATTGTCCTTTGCTCCACATTTAGTTTTTATCCATTATTTTCTAGTTTTCTATACGGTGCAGCGTCTTTCAGTTGCATCCCTACTCTCTCCAAAGACATCCTTTGTCTGTTGAACGTCATCAGTATGTATGGCCGAATGCGTTGTCCTTATACCCACGCGCCCAGATATTTGCAATTTTCGTACAGTTGCTTCTAAGGCCAAACTGGAAAACATTGTGGAAAGAGCACCACGTTGTCTAACTCCTTTACTGATATTTAAACAGTCGTCTAATTCCCCATCCACACTCACCGTTGCCTTCTAAGCTACCTAAGTTGCCTTAATGACTGAATTATATTTGGATGATATGCCAAGTAGTTCTACACTCCTGGAAATGGAAAAAAGAACACCTTGACACAGGTGTGTCAGACCCACCATACTTGCTCCGGACACTGCGAGAGGGCTGTACAAGCAATGATCACACGCACGGCACAGCGGAAACACCAGGAACCGCGGTGTTGGCCGTCGAATGGCGCTAGCTGCGCAGCATTTGTGCACCGCCGCCGTCAGTGTCAGCCAGTTTGCTGTGGCATACGGAGCTCCATCGCAGTCTTTAACACTGGTAGCATGCCGCGACAGCGTGGACGTGAACCGTATGTGCAGTTGACGGACTTTGAGCGAGGGCGTATAGTGGGCATGCGGGAGGCTGGGTGGACGTACCGCCGAATTGCTCAACACGTGGGGCGTGAGGTCTCCACAGTACATCGATGTTGTCGCCAGTGGTCGGCGGAAGGTGCACGTACCCGTCGACCTGGGACCGGACCGCAGCGCCGCACTGATGCACGCCAAGGCCGTAGGATCCTACGCAGTGCCGTAGGGGACCGCACCGCCACTTCCCAGCAAATTAGGGACACTGTTGCTCCTGGGGTATCGGCGAGGACCATTCGCAACCGTCTCCATGAAGCTGGGCTACGGTCCCGCACACCGTTAGGCCGTCTTCCGCTCACGCCCCAACATCGTGCAGCCCGCCTCCAGTGGTGTCGCGACATGCGTGAATGGAGGGACGAATGGAGACGTGTCGTCTTCAGCGATGAGAGTCGCTTCTGCCTTGGTGCCAATGATGTTCATATGCGTGTTTGGCGCCGTGCAGGTGAGCGCCACAATCAGGACTGCATACGACCGAGGCACACAGGGCCAACACCCGGCATGATGGTGTGGGGAGCGATCTCCTACACTGGCCGTACACCTCTGGTGATCGTCGAGGGGACACTGAATAGTGCACGGTACATCCAAACCGTCATCGAACCCATCGTTCTACCATTCCTAGACCGGCAAGGGAACTTGCTGTTTCAACAGGACCATGCACGTCCGCATGTATCCCGTGCCACCCAACGTGCTCTAGAAGGTGTAAGTCAACTACCCTGGCCAGCAAGATCTCCGGATCTGTCCCCCATTGAGCATGTTTGGGACTGGATGAAGCGTCGTCTCACGCGGTCTGCACGTCCAGCACGAACGTTGGTCCAACTGAGGCGCCAGGTGGAAATGGCATGGCAAGCCGTTCCACAGGACAACATCCAGCATCTCTACGATCGTCTCCATGGGAGAATAGCAGCCTGCATTGCTGCGAAAGGTGGATATACACTGTACTAGTGCCAACATTGTGCATGCTCTGTTGCCTGTGTCTATGTGCCTGTGGTTCTGTCAGTGTGATCATGTGATGTATCTGACCCCAGGAATGTGTCAATAAAGTTTCCCCTTCCTGGGACAATGAATTCACGGTGTTCTTATTTCAATTTCCAGGAGTGTATATCTTCTGACGTCTCTTTCATTTTTAGACTATCGAAGGTCTATTTCAAGTCCACATAGATGTAGTGAAGTTCTATATTATTGCCATGGCCTTTTTCCTGTGTTTGTCCACGGTTGATCTAGTAGGCCTAAAGTCACAGTGATAATTACTCAGAACATCCTTCACATATGGGAATAGTCTGTTGTGTATGCCCCATTCAACAGACTGATTCCTTTGTAGTTAGAGTAACATATCTTTCATATGTATGGTCTGGATTACACATATAGTCCGTTTTTCTGAAATTCTTTGTTGATCCCAGATTAAATAGGTAAGTTTATGCATCAATATGTGCAAAATAGTGCTTCCTCTCTCTAGCAGCTCAGCAATTATACTTTCATTTTCTAATGGATTATAACGTTAAGATTGGAAAAGAAGAACCTTTCCAAGCGCTCTGTGGTGAGGAAAGCTTGCATTAAGAAACAAGCCCTAGTGGGCCGAGAGGTACCCATTTTGCGGCTGCCAGTGATCCTAAATCAGAAGGCACTTGTTTCACAGGAGAAATATCCACAAAGGGAACTGGAAAATTCCAGGAACGAATAATACAGATCAAATTGAGCATGTATTAGTATCCAAAAGATAGGCAAGTGACATTGATAATGCACGTTCTTTTCGGGGAGCAAACTCAGAGTCGGACCGCTACCTTGTAAGTGCAAAAACGAGGCTACCTTGTAACTGCAAAAACGAGGCAAAGAATTGCCATGGAACATAAAGAAAAAATTATGGGATTTCTAAGAGTACCTAGTGTATTAAGAACAAAAGTAAATATTTATGTTTTGTATACTGTAGATATGACATTAATTCCTCCATAATATTCCCTTTTGATTCAGAGATCGCTTTTAAAAGAGGGGTTGACACTTCCACAAACATTAATCACAATCAAGGTTTTAGGTATAGGAGGCAGATGCCCGTCGCTCGAATAAACTCCAACAAGCGGAGGCACTCCCGGCTAGTGAAAAAAATGTTCAAATTTGTGTGAAATCTTATGGAATTTAACTGCTAATGTCATCAGTCCCTAAGCTTACACACTACTTATCCTAAATTATCCTAAGGACAAACATACCTATGCCCTAGGGAGGACCCGAAACTCCGCCGGCATCAGCCGCACAGTCCATGACTGCAGCGCCCTCTACCGAGCGAGGTGGCGCAGTGGTTAGCACCCTGGACTCGCATTCGGGAGGAGGACGGTTCAATCCCGTCTCCGGCCATCCTGATTTAGGTTTTCTGTGATTTCCCTAAATCGTTTCAGGCAAATGCCGGGATGGTTCCTTTGAAAGGGCACGGCCGATTTCCTTCCCAATCCTTTCCCAACCCGAGCTTGCGCTCCGTCTCTAATGACCTCGTTGTCGACGGAACGTTAAACACTAACAACCACCACCTGCAACGCCCGAGACCGCTCGGCTAATGCCGCGCGTCCCCGCCTAGTGAGAGTGTCCTCGAGGGACGTTACTTGTTTACTTGGTGGAAGTGTTATGTAGACACTGTCCGAAGACAGCAGCAGAAGCTGCACACCCACCTCATACTCGCAAGCTGCGCATTTCTGATGATCACTGCGTAGAACATGTTACCAAGACTATGACTGGTGATAAGACTTAAAAACGTGCTCCATGATAAGCGACAGAGCGTAATACAGGGAGTTGTCTGATCCCATGCCTTACAGAATGAATCTTCGATTCTTCAGCAAAATGTACACTGATTCAAAATAGAGCAGACCGCTTACAAGTGTTAGCTATTTCTCTGTGATATCATTTCTGTCATGACTGCTAATCCACAAAGGTAGGAGAGCTTTAGTGAAGCTTTGAGAGTAAGAGAGATGTTCTCGCAGAATTGAAGCTGTGAGGGCAGGGCGGGAGTGATGCCTGCATACTAAGTGCACTGACAGTGAAGGTCAAGGTTCGAGTCCGAGTCCGGCAAGAGGCTTTAAGCTGCCAAGAAGTTTCATCCCACAACATGTTTCCAATACAGGCCACATTTATAGTATGGTGGGATTACAAATAAGCAAAGCATCAAAATATGTATTATTAAACTTGAAGACAAATTTGTTGCAATCACAGTTTCATGGTACTTTGTGAAGCCGTTAGGAAATTTACGAATACAGATTGCAACGAAAGATTATTTGCGTTTTCGAGATGATAAAGTGTATACTACGGTACAAACAACTTCGCTGTATATTAGAACAACAACGTTCAAATTAATATTACAAAAGTTTTGATTCGTAGTTTGCAGACTATGTGAATGCATTTCAAAACTTCCGCTGCCTTGCTCACTGCTAGACTCTCATAGGATAAATGAACATATATCGTACCAACTATTTTTCGATAAAACAAACCTTATTGGCACTACACCTTTTTCCTTCATCTCCACATATTTATTTCTAAATACAGCCACCCAGGCGAAGAATGTATTTCTCCCATGAGAAACCAGTTTATTGATAGTGTTACAGCAGAATATTTGATTTTGTTGACGGATCCACAATTTCACCTCTGCTTGCACCGTTGTATCACTATCAAAGTGAAGTCCTCAAAGGTGTTGTTGAAGTTTTGGAAACGGATGAAAATCGGATGGGGCGAAGTCGGTTCTGAATGGAGGATGATCGATGACTGTCAAATCAAGCCGTCAGATTGTTGCAGATGCCGCAGGGCTCGTGTGAGGTCTGGAATGGTCATGTTGAAGGGGATGGTGCTCTGTGTGTGGACGAAATCTTTGAACTCGAAACTCGATTACAACATACTGTTTCTCACCCAGCGACGTAGTTACGTTATTCACTGCCACGTTACAAGCTACAACTCGGAGCCGTCTAGCGGCAAACGCCTGAAAATCTGTAGCTATGAAGAATAAAGACGGAGAATACTAATAACGTGGGTTTTATTTGAAAATGTTTAACAGTTTCCACATAAAAATTCGGAGGAGTTATTTTTCAGTACACCCTCGCAATTAGCGAGGTTTTGTGAGTGGATCCAGCAACAAATCGCAAGTAATGGAAACTTTTAAGAGGTCACGTCGTTTAAAAAACGGTCTGCAAAACAGGCCACCAAAGGAAGGAAGCACAATCGGAATCAGAATTCGTTAGATATATGCAGAAATACCGAGACTGATGGGCTGTTGTATCGTCATGTCGGGACTAACTATCAACAAAGGGTTCAAATGGCACTGAGCACTATGGGACTTAACATCGGAGGTCATCAGTCCCCTAGAACTTAGAACTACATAAACCTAACTAACCTAAGGACATCACACACATCCATGCCCGAGGCATAACTATCAACAAACATAAAGCACAACTGGCTACAGTATTGATAATGTGTAACAGACTTGAAAATGCTATACGTGCAACCCCAAAATGATTGCATTTAACTTTATCAACACACTTTCCACTGTTATAGGACAACAGCAAGCGATTCATAAAGCTGTTCCTCGCTGAAAGGCTGAGTCCCGTGCGGATACACACTGGACGTATGGATACTGTCAGAGACGGTGTTCCGATAAGCGCTTCAGAGTGCTGGAGTCGGCGTTCGACTGGCTGTAAGCTTACACTGTGAGAAACAGCGTAAAGAATGTTTTCTAAAAACTTAAATATCTTCAGGGGAATGGGGAAACACGACGCATTCAGAGCGAGAAGAACCTGTTGGAATCAAAGGAGGCCATCGGTAGTTAATGTTTGAATTTTGCAAGGGAGTTCTGGACTGACTCACCAAAAATATTTTTCATAGTGGAGCTGAAGACTACCAAGCCTGTAGGTGCAGCCACTATCAGTGGCAGAAACATGAAAACACCATCATAGTGGGAGAGAGTTTGTGCCTTCTATCCCATTTTCGCAATGGGACGAAACGGCAATCGGATTTTTTAATTTTATGTGCTAACGGTATGCGAAGTTCAGAACTCAAATGTTAATCTACCAAAACAGCTTAATTTGACACTAAAAAATTCTGGAGAAAATATACTTTGAAGTTTTCATATCGTTTTTAATATGCTAAACCAATGTCGATAATTTTCAACAAGCTGTATGGTAGAACGGTTGCCTGCCACTGAGCAGTTATACGTGCGATTCCCAAATGATGCAAATTTTGAAGCATAGGCACATGTTTTACTAACAATGCTGCGTAGCTTAAAATACATAAAGATGGGAAAAATCCAGTAGTGGTTGAGACTGGTGATCGCTGGTTCGAGTCTCATTTTGGTCATTATTTTTTTTTTCCATTCAGTTCGAATACCTACGATATTTAAATGTAAAACTCATCAAATATATATAATTGCTATTTTTACAAAAAATTAATATTCTCTTGTTTCTAATGACACATCAAACACAAAAGTCCAGTTTGCATTGCAATTATAATCACTTAATTACTGATATCTTGTAATAGATCATTCATATAAAAATGGTAAGTTAGATTATTTTTCATACTTACGTATTTTACAATTTATGGTAATGTTTATGGAACATGTACTTTATTTTAAATTTTTTGCGGGGACTGGACTCGAACCAATGCCACGCACGTGATAAGCGAACATTCTACCACACAGTCACGTGATCTTTAAAAAGAAACTGCCACTCCTTTATCATACTAAAAGTGGTCTGAAAACTTGAAAGTCAATTTTCTTGAGAATTTTTGAAAGTTGCATCGATCTATTATGGGGTCTTAATATTGGAGTTGTGAACTTCACATATTATAAATGCAAAAAAAAAAAAAAAAAAAAAAAAAAAAAAAAAAAAATAGAAAACTTGGATTACCATATAGTCCCATTTTTAGAGAGAAATACGCATCAGTGTTTAATCACAGCAGTTTTCTTAGGAGATGGGCCATAATTGGTACTGTTATAAGTTTTTCATTGGTCATAACTTGGAAAGCCTACAGTGATTGATTGGCTGGCAGAAACAGTAAGAGTTTTATAAGGAGAACAGATATACACTTCATATTCGATCTCCAGAGATTTCTTCGTCTTGGACAGTCAGAGGGAATATGCCTTCTGCTTAGAGCTGCAGAGAGCTGGTCATAGATGCCGAGGCTGAAATTTACAGTGAGGAGACAAAAGTCACGGGATGCATACCAACGTCGTGTCGGACCTGATTTTGCCCGGCGTAGTGCATCAGCTCGACGTGGCAGGGACTCAACAACTTGTTCGAAGTCCCCTGCAGAAATATTGAGCTACGCTGCCCCCATAGCCGTCTATAATTCCGAAAGTGTTGCCGTGCAGAGTGCTGTCCCCGAACAGACCTCTAGATCAGGTCCCATAAATGTTCGGTGAGATTAAGTCGATCTAGGTGACCAAAATCATTCGCTACAATAGTCTAGAATGTCCATCAAACAAATCACGAACAATTGTGGCCGGTGACATGACATCGGTATTTGGGAAAATGAAGCCCATGAATGGGTGAAAGTGGTTCCCAAGTAGCCGAACATAGCCATTTCCAGCCAATGATCATTTGATCTGGACCAGAGGACCTAGCCCATTTCAAGTATACACAGCTCACACCATTATGAAGCCACAACCAGCTTGCACAGCGCCTCGTTGACAACTTGGGTCCATTGCTTCGTGGGGTCTGCGCCAGACTCGTACACTACCATCTGCTCATATCAGGTGCAATCTGAACTCATTTGACCAGTCATATAGGGTCTAACCGACATGGTCACCAGCCCAGGAGAGGCGCTATAGGCACTGTCGTTCTTTCAGCAAAGACGCTCGCGTCGGTCGTCTGCTGCCATAGATCATTAACGCCAAATTTAGCCTCATTGTCCTACCAAACACATTCGTCATGCGTCCCACGTTGATTTCTGCGGTAATTGATGCAGTGTTGCTTGTCTGTTGGCACTGAAAACTCTACGCAAATACCGCAGTTCTCGGTCGTTGAGTGAAGCCCATCGGCCACTGCATTGTCCGTGGTGAGAGGTACTGGATGAAATTAGGTATTCTCTGCACACTCTAGACACTGTGGATCTCAGGATATTGAATTCGCCAACGATTAATTAAACTGAGTGTCTCATGCGTCTAGCCCAAACTACTACCACTCCGCATTCAAGGTCTGTTAATTCTCTTCGTGCGGCCATAATCACGTAGGGATTCTTTCCACATAAATCACATGAGTACAAACGACAGCCAATGAACTGCCCTTTTATTCCTTGTGTACGCGTTACTACCGCCATCTGTATGTGTGCATATCGCTACCCCATTACTTTTGTCGCCTCAGCGTAACTCTCAGCTATCACTGCAGCCATCCGCTGCACCTGAGTTTTAGAACAATGGTGAGAATTCGCAGCATTTGCGTGCATTGTGGTGAGGAGTTCGCGAAGTCCTTCTCTTTCGAGTTAGGATTTTGCTTCTTTAAATTAATGCACACAGTCAGCTAATTAAATTCAATAACTGCTTAGGCAAGGGGGATGGAGCTTATTTGCACTTTTATAAGTCTTTTCTTTAATCTGTGGACTAGTTCTGCAATCACTGAGGGTTTACGGCGATGTAGCTAATTGCATCATGCCGCTGCCAGTTTCACACACCTGAGCCAAGGAAGTATCGTGTATCTTTATAATTCATTTGAACTTTTGTGCAGTTTGTAGTTATTTGGTCAGCCTATTCAGTGACTAGAATCAAATTAATGAATCTTAATAATAAATAGTATTTTATTGTGATCTTTGGTTTCATTTCGTGGTTCGATGAAACTTCATTGTCGTTGTATCTATGTGAAGTATAGTACCCATATTTCATGATTAATTGGGCCATATCCGTTTAAATTCAGATGTCCATTAGTTTCCGTTGCACGAGTTTTTCTACATAAAAGTCACATTATACTATAGGTAGTGGTCCGTTCACTGTATAGGTCACCGGGTTCAGACCTTGTTAGTGTCACAGGGGTACGCTAAATGTTCACCCTTTGTGTCACATCACTCAGACTTATAATGAATTTAATGGTGTCATTACTAAATTCAGCTAATCGTTCACGTACATAGTTACATACATGTGTATGTACACAAGATTACTTTAACCTGTGGGCCTCTCCGCATCTCTCATACCCCCCATCATTTCAACTCCTCCATCTTCATCTCATCTACCCCTCTCTTCTACCTTTACGATTGTCTCGTCAAGATTTCCTATAAATTAGTAGGTATTATGTCTCGTATTCTGTGTACAGCGTTTTAGTAAGTCATTCTTTTCAAATCACACATAGTGTTAAGCTTTCTTCACTTTTCTCTTTCAAAACAATTATTAAGATGACTATTTAACGTAGAAGTCTATTTCACAAATGCCAGCATATCTATGGCGCCATTTGCCAAATATATGTACACAGTTTTTTTATTCGTCTAGCGTTTCTATGCTAACGACCTTGCAGCAGCGGTAACACCGGTTGGCATCGGATCACTTAAGCGCTGTCGGACTTGCTCGCACTTGGATGGATGACGGTCCTGGTCTGCCGAGCGCTGTTGGCAAGCGGGGTGCACTCAGTGTTTGTGAGGCCAGCCGAGGAGCTACCTGACTGAGAACTAGCGGCTCCGGTCACGAAAACTGAAAACGGCCGGGAGAATGATGTGCTGACTAGATGCCCCTCTATATCCACACCCAGTGGTGACTATGACACTGCGCTCGGTAGGTACCGTTGGCCTGTTCGGACGGGTTTTCGTTTAGTTTCTACATGTAGTGCTATGCCATTGAAGCTGAACTTACACAGTGTGTTGTGTTCCTGTGATGTTGCTGTATTTTTATTGTAAAATGGCATTGCTGTATGGCACAGCAGCGCCAAATGCCAATGATATTAGTAAGTTTTATCTCTACAATCCAGATCACCATTCGGTACGGTAAGCTCTCTGCAGCCTCATGAAAAATGACATGTTATTTGAAGGTGAAGTGCCATATGTGTGTTCAGTGTGGAGAAAAGGGTATGTATTTAGTATATGGAATTGACAACTACAAATAACGACTGCACAATGCTGTAGCAGATGCAAAGAAATTCCCGGGTGAATGACTTGAAATACTCCTGTAATTTATAATACCAGATGGTTGTAAGTTGCTACTCGCAGAGGTCCAGTGTGGGCTTTAATTACCGTGTGACTGCGAAAGTTGACAAAATTTCTAATTCTATATTGGTGAAGCAACTTACGATGGTAAAAAATTAGTTCCAGTTTTGGTCACCAGGTGCAAATATGGGGCTGTGAATGCATATAGGATTTTTTCCATATGCAGTCGATCAGGAACGGAACGTGGGCAGGAAAGGTCAAACAAGTGAAAAATGCATAACGTTCATTTTATTATCAACTGCTGCTTAGACGGTTTGTTCAGTATGAGCACCGGAGACGTGGACTAGATGTTGCACAAGCAAAACGACGTTATCAAGTATCTCGCAGCAGTTTAGGTGAATCTCGACAACGTGTTCCCGAATACTGGCCTTCAGATCAGGTAGAGACCCAATGTGCCCGTGATAAACGAGTTTTTTTTTTTTAATATCCACAGACCGAAAAGTTACATGAATTAACATCAGGAGATCTTGCATTGCATGGATCTGAAAAAACCTTCGTGGAAGGTTGCCTTAAGCATACATTTCACTAGGCGAGTGACATGAGAATTTGACCGATCTTGTATGAAAACAGAGGTTTCCACACAGTTGCACTCATCCAAAGCAGAAGTGAAATTACAATGAAATGAATACCCCTAGCTGCATATAGGCGTTGATATAAGTCAACGGGGACAGTTGTAAATGTGTGCTCCGACCGGGACTCGAACTCGGTATCTCCTGCTTACATGGCAGGCGCTCTATCCATCTTTTTTTTCATTTTGTTCAGTATTATTCGTTGCGTTTGGTCTGGTCGGACGTCACAAGACATCCATTCAAGCTGATAGTTGATTCCTTTACTCAGTTTTCTTATTACAGAGGGCGAGCAACCCTCTGACTGAACACGCTGAGCTACCGTGCCGGCATCTGAGCCACCGAGGACACATAGGATAGTGTGACTGCAGGAACTTATGTCTGGCACTCCTCCCGTGAGACCCACATTCCCGACTAAATTACATTTCTCCTCAGACCTTTTAGTCGGCGATACTCACTCTGTATTGCTGTATAATTGCTGAAGTTAAAATCTTCTGGGTTATTAGGCCGCGTCATATTTCTACTAAAATGATGATGATCGACGTTACGATCCCTCTGCTGGGATCTTGCTCAGGATCTTACGGTGTGCACTACTGTTCTAGCAGTAGTGGACACCATACCATCCTGAGGAAGATCCCAGCAGAGGGATCGTAACGTCGATCATCATCATTTTAGTAGAAATATGACGCGGCCTAATAACGAGGAAGGTTTTAACTTCGGTGACAACGGCCACGAAATCCTGCAGAATTACTACAATTGCTGTCGTTCACACGAAAAAGTCACTAAGAGTGCACGACCTCTCTTCTCGATAGTCATACTGTTCACTCCCTCTATGGCTTGTCAAATGACAGTATGTAGGTCGAACTGTTATACAAACAGTGTACAGCGCTAATTTTCACCTGATAGCCAAAAGTGGAACAAATTTGTTTCCATAGCAAATTAGTGTCGCTTTAATGTATCAGCATATCTACCAAGTTTCGCTGCCATACGATAATTGCAGCCGACGCTGAACCCTCGTCATTAGCTTCACTTTGATTATGACCACCCGGTATCTCTCAAAGGTTTCCCCGTTTAAATTCCGTTTAAAATGCCACCGACATGCAACCCCACTCGTATCGACCTTTTTATTATGTTCGCTCAGCTTTTTACTGAAGCCGTGATGATTAAACTGTGAAGATGGGAAACTTTGTATTTCGTGATAAGTGACTTTTAGCATCTTCATCTACCACACTGTGCCAACCCAAGCGCGATGGAGAACAGATAGCAAAGTTGTAAGATAGAAATAGATGTGTGCGTTGCTTCTTTTTTATTTAAAACTATTTCCAAAACAAGACAGGAATTGTACAGCAACCAGTAACATTCACTGAAGAAACGGACATTGTTGGTTGCGAGTATGTAGTTGTTATTTATTTACCAATGACTCGTTTCGCACGATTCAGGCATCCTATGGTTAGCCGACACAAAAAATATACATTTAGTTAGAAGTGACATGAGCCCATTTTGCAAAACTGAAGTTACTGTCAAGTAATTGTAACGTGACTTGCTGAGTATTCTAACTTTTTTAAAAAATTTGTATATGTCCCTCTATTTGTAATATCAGTTACCATCTGCATCCATGTTTCACGATTGTCACTATCAGAAGGGGGTCCTTTATGCGTCTCAGCACTACAGCACGCAATATTTATCGTTTTTTTAATTTTTTATCCTCTTATTTTCACACACCACTGTAAATGAATCACACAGATTTTGTAATACGATTAGTTCTATATCAGTTGTGTACCTGACTTGTAATAGCTCTCATATTCTGCTGTTTAACCCTTGCCTATATCTGCCATCTAAACAATACTCAGTAACTCTAAACTCACTACCTCCATCTGCTGTGAGCTGCGGACACTTGATGAATGCCTGTCTGTTCCTGTGGCCAGCGCTATGTGCAAACCCCGGATACGAGCAACTACACCTCCGATATGTTTTGCATGATGACAGGCCGGTGTAGGACTGACTCTATTTAGCATTCACTTATCATTGGACTACATCACGTGTCTCACCAAACAAATCAGTTGTTTTTCTTTTCCTGTTTCATGGTGCATAAAATAAGTTTTTCTGAACAAGCCGGTCACAGGGTGTGACTTTTTCAGGCAAATTCTGTTCTGTTTATATTTCCGATTATTTGACGACGGCAGTTATTTACTGACACGTTTTGTTGGCTCGGAATCCTAATATTCAGTAAATGGTGTTATGATTATTTTCTAGTGGCTCCAGTTTCGCAAAACGGGGTTATGCCACTTCTAACGAAATGCATATTTTTGTGCAGTCCTATCTGAACATCTTTAAAAATGGAGGCAAACAGTCTCCAACGCAAAATCATTTATTTTGGTGGTAACCTGTTTCGGTCAGACTTTGACCATCCTCTGACTCTCATGACTTAGTGGCCAGCGGTGGCGGTGGCGGTGTTGTACCTCCGAAAATGTAAACTGCTTCGTGGATTTATAACACCCCCTCCTTTCACCGCCACCGTCGGACTGACAAGTACTGTTCATTGGTATTCACAAATACTGCAACTTTGCTGCTTGTATTTGTAAATTCAAAAGACTTTAATAATAGCACTGATTATGGTCACACAGTGATTGAAATTCATTTGCAACAGAAATAAAGATTTCTACTTCAACGACCAATAGTGAACCTCCTTGTGTTATAAATCTGAAGATGCCTGAATCAGACGAAACGCAACATTGATAAACAGATAACAATTACATACTTGCAAACAAGACTGTTTGTTTTTGCATCAGCTTTATTTGTTTATTTTCTGCTGAAAAATCCTCTAGACTGTGTCAAAGTACTGCATGTGTAATCGTGGGAAATCTGGATAATGCATTCTGTTAACAAAATCTGTACCAGCCATTAGTGGGACATTAAAACCGCGTAGCGAGCCAAGCGGCCGACTAGCGAGTTTGTTTTTGGGTGCTGGCGCTATGGCTGGTTAATAAGCCGCCCGGAACGTGACTCGACTCCAATTACAACGTTAATCCGCGGCAGTTTGTGTGAGCTCTTTCTAAACTTCGCTTTGGCACGTGTTCTGGACGCTCGGGGTAAAAACGGGAAATCCCGATTCGGCGCGTGGAATTGCGAGCTGTTTTACTGTTTCATGTTAAATCGGAATTAACTCACAAACTGTGACTGGTACTGCGTTATTTGACTGAATTCGGAGCCCGTCCCGAGCGTTCTGTTAAGCTGCCATACGTCACAGGAAGGGAACGCACGCCGACACTGGGGCCCACGCGCTGAGTAATTGTCGGCTATCTCGCCAGCCACAACACTGGCAGGCGAGCCGTACATCCAGCTTTTGTGAGACTGCATGCCTGACACACGGTAGTCATTCGATGCTTCAGCCGATTTTTTTGTCTGTTCCAGTTAAAAATGAGATTGTTACTTGTGTCACACAAAGACAGCAAAATTTCGAAAGAGTCGAAGTGTCATACAAACTGCATATGAGAGACGAATTGTCGAAGGCCACGATGATTTACTGCCGTGAAGGTTCGGAACTTGATATGGAGGCACATGAAGACTGTATACTGCTCTCTCGTTTTCCTACTGAACTTATAAATTACACAAGAAAATACATTCAGAAAACAATAGCACGAAAAATGTTTTATGTCACCTTAACACTATCAGAAGAATTTGGCGTCTGGATGTAAGGCACATCTTAGTTTTCTCCGGTATCTTCTAATGTTCGTACCATTGTTTATCTGTAACGACTGGACCGACTGCACACGCATATTTTAAAAACTAAAATCTCGACGAGTCCAATTTCTCAAGATTACCTCTAGTATTTTGTCCACATAATGCAGCACGTCCACCGATTTGAACGAATTTTATGTACGCGGTCCCGAGCGCAAACTCTAAGGATGTAAATTTGTGACTTTTAACTGCGTGTCAGCTTGGATTACACAAAGGAAATGTTGTATTGAGATAACAGTGATCTGTGCACTCTCAAATTTCCTATTTTCTTATGGTTTTCTAACGAGGTTTACAAGGGAATAGCAAAACAGTGGGACACATTTGTTGAAAGTTGTTGTGAACGCTGACATAGTACCTGACTTAAATTAAATTTACTGTAATGAAATAACTAGCACTAGCAAAGATGAAAATAAACTTCAGTGATGTGGAATGATATCAATGAAATCTGTTAAGACATAAACAGACGGGGATGCAATGAATGTGTAGTGACAAACGGAGAATTGTACCAGGCTAGGGTTGGAACTCTGATAATATGTTTTCGCGAGGAGTTATTTCATTGCAGGTTCAGAATTTTTATTCGCATTTCATTATGCTTATTTCATATAATTACATTTAATTGTTCGAAAAAGTTTCTACTACAAAAACTTTAATAATAATTATGCGATTCGCGAGGTTAGCACATCCCGAGATTATTGTAGCAATTTGACGCCTTTAACTTAGTGATTTTCGCCTGCCATTTCAGGTTTCCCCATGTCCATGTTTGACTACTGCCGTTTTCAATTTAACGCTGTGTATATTCTTTAAATGGCTTACAGATACAAATAAATATGCGCTCCGTGTCTGTGGTGGTGGTAAGTTACTATGGGACCAAACCGCTGAGATCATCGGTCCCTAGGCTTACACACTACTTAATCTAACTTATACTTACGCTAATGACAAAACACACACACACACACACACACACACACACACACACACACACACACACACACACACGCCCGTTGGAGGAATCGGACCTCCGACGGGGTCACTCGGGCGAACCGTGGCAAGCCGCCCTATACCACGCAGCTACTCCACGCGGCCCCTTCTTCGTACAGCAAAGGCGTCGTAGGAATGTATGATTACATCTCCGCTGACAAAAAAATTGAAAAACAAAAATAGTAATTATTTTATGTACCTCATTTGTCTTTTTCACCGATCTCGCTGTCTGTGGGTCTTTAGAGCTGGCGTGAGAAACACGTATGAAATGGAGTTGTCTCTGTATTGTGTTAAGTAAAAGTTCTAATATGCAGGAGTCGCAAGTTTTTCATTTTACTACTACTCCTAATTTCCTTTTCCCCATAAGTTGAGGACTTGTATTTTAAAATTCGGCTCTTCGGAGAGGAAGTCAACTCGAAGAAAGAATAGCGCATTGTTGTACATCGTTGGCAAACTACAAAGTGAAACATCCCCTTAGAAAAATTTATACAAGACTGTGCTTAAACTGACACACAATATTTTTAGCGCAACGGAATCTGTCTTTCAAAAATCCCTACGAAAGAATGGCCCTGACTAACAATAACCTATACGTTTCACAAATCACTTACCTCACAAGAATATTCATTACTCAAGCTACTGCAATACAGCGAGCGCCACTACTGCCAGCTACATAAAAGATTCAAACTACTGAAGGCACTAACTACTGATAGGCATAGTTAGCAAATGAAAGATTTTAATACAGAACAAACAATGTATTTACCTTAATAGTCATAATATATATATATATCAGTTCATGACACCAATTCTTACAAATTTCAAAACTCCGCCATCTCTCTCTCTCCACGTTCACCACTGCTGGCGGCTCACCTCCAACTGTGCAACGCTACGCGCTGTTAGCATCCAGCTGCCGCTGCTCAACACTACAATGGCAGACAACAATGCAAACTAAACACAGACTGCGCACAGCACAGCCAGTGATTTTTCATACCGAGCGCTAAGCGGCGTTACCAATAAGAAAACCTAAACAGCCTACTTACAAAAGCTGCACAATATAACTACGAGATTGACATTTATTTAATGTAGTGTTCATCAGAGGCAAGGGTGCCGCCAGGAGTAACCCAAGGAAGTGTGATGGGACCATTATTATTTTCTGTACACATAAATGATCTGCCGGCAGCATGGACAGCAATCTGCGATTGTTTCTTGATGATGCTGTGGTGTGCGGGAACAGGTCGAAGATGAGTGACTGTACGATCATAAAAGACAAATTAGACAAAATTTATAGTTGGTGTAATAAATGACATCTGGCTCTGAATGTAGAAAAATATAAGTTAAAGCAGATCAGTAGGAAAATCAAACACGTTATGAAATTAAATTAACAACAATAGTAGCTCTCGGTCTAAAAAAAGGAGTCTTTCGACTCAAGTTTCGTCACTGAGAAATAAAACACTCAAAACTGACATGTCACGTACTAAACTAAAAATCAAGCAAGTAAGCTTTAGTCACGAAATTTGGAAACAGAATACATAAAAGACAAGCCACTATGGGATATTTTGTCGCAGGATGATAAAGCAGCATGTCATAAGGCAGCATCTGCGAGGTAATAAAGTAGTTTGTGGACAATAACATTCATATCAGTGTCCACTGATAGACATTCGAATTCTTTTCATCAGATGGTGTTAATGTTTACGATACATGGAGACTGGTACAAGGAGGCTTGCATCATCAAAACTAATAATAGAAAAAGCCGTTGCCAAAGTGAGATTCATTGCAAGAATCCTCAGGAAGTGTAGTCCACCCACCACCGAGGTATCTTACAGAACCCTCGTTTGACCAATGCTTGATTATTGCTCCTCAGTTAGGGACCTTTATAAGGTAAATTAACAGAAGAAATAGAGAAGAGTCAAAGAAGTGCAGCGCTATTCGTCATAGGTTCGTCTTGTAAGAGCGAAACCGTGACGGAGCTTCTTATACAACTCCAGTGGTACTCAGTACAAGAGAACCGTTGTACATCCACGGCGTGGTCTAATGGTAAAATTCATATGGCATACGTTCCTAGAAGATTAATGTACAGGTAAAATCGTTGAAGTTCGTGTATTATTTGATTTAGTATTAGTTTTGAAAATCAGATGGGAGTATGTTCCGGTATTATTTGCCCTGATGGCAAGAAGTTAAATCAGTGGTGTCAAATATTTTTGCTCAAGAGCTAATACTAGCATTGTGGGGCGACCACCTTGGGCTGTATGTATATCGATCTTCTTCTTAATTATGAATCCCTAATTGATTAGCTGTAGTAAGGGCGTGATAAGTCGTTCACTGAACCCCAGTCGCTGATCTTTACAAGTGGGCACCATTCAGAACACTTCGTGTCGTCTGTTTTCTGTTTCAGATTGCTGCCGACCTCAGCGACTCCAGAGCTGTGCCACTGTAATTGTCTGACGAAGTGGTGTTGCGTTACCTTTGTAAGCGGATGGTTAATTTATTAGTAGGCGTGATTGTACTTATATTTAAATGCATTATGCAATATCAAACACGATTACAAATGTTCACTGAATGTTTTGAATGCCATTTCTTTCTTACTCATTACGTTTTATTACAAAAGCTTCAGTTAATTTAACATTCCATGCTTTCTACCGAATTTAAAGATGATCATTTCGGCAATGTGCATTCACGTCTCTACGTTACTTTCGTGTCAAAAATTATACCACAGGAGCTGATCGGCACGAGTCGCGGGCGTTAGTGAATTGTCAGTACGGCAAGAAAAGCTATAGAACATTTTCCCTCTCACATCCTCTAACCGCGCAGTGGCTCCGCTCCAGAGGTAAGCAGACAACTCTTAGCTCACAGCCGAATACACTAACGTGAATTAAAATTAAGCACCTTTAAAATATTACTGTCTCTGTAAGTGCTTCAATTTATTGTTGAGCAGGAAATCTACACACTAAAGAAGTTCTTAAGGTTAGCTGATATTTTTGGATTCGGTTGTTAGTTGGTAGATGTATATTATTATGAAATGGGATGAAAACCGTGGGCCGCTTAAATACTTAATTCGGGCTGCATGCAGCCCACGGACCACAGTTTGACGATTACGTTAAAGGTTTAATGCTACGCTCGGCAGTACGCTTTCAGTTCAAGGTAGTCCTGAGAGGAGTTTTTAACCTTTAACGACGCTATCACGGCTATGAATACCTAACGACGGTCCAGTCCGATGGGCGAAACAAGTAACAAAGAAACTAATATCCGACCAGCGGCTTTCTATTTTGTATATTAATTCCTAACGATCGCTGTATTCTGTGCAGGCGATGCCTGCAGTGGCTAAGTTCCTAAACTTCTCATCTATACACCTACATACGTACTCCGCAAGCCACGGTAGTGTGCGTGATGGAGGGTACCCTGTACCACTATCGGTCGCTTCCTTTCCTTTGTCACTCGCAGATAGAGCGAGGGAGAAACAACTGTCTATATGTCTACGTATGAACCCTAATTTCTGGTATCTTATATTCGTGTCGTTTACACGAAATGTACGTTGGCGGTAGCAGAAATGCACTGTAGTCAGCTTCAAATGCCGATTCTCAAAATTTTCTCAGTAGTGTCCCTCAAAAAGAAAGTCGCCTTCCCTCCAGGGAATCTCCGTTAAGTTTCCGTTCACCTCTGTAACACTAGCGTGTTATTCGAACCTGTTGTTGTTGTTGTTGTGGTCTTCAGTCCTGAGACTGGTTTGATGCAGCTCTCCATGCTACTCTATCCTGTGAAAGCTTCTTCATCTCCCAGAACCCACTGCAACCCACATCCTTCTGAATCTGCTTAGTGTAGTCATCTCTTGGTCTCCCTCTACGATTTTTACCCTCTACGCTGCCCTCCAATACTAAATTGGTGATCCCGTGATGCCTCAGAACATGTCCTACCAACCGATCCCTTCTTCTGGTCAAGTTGTGCCACAAACTTCTCTTTTCCCCAATCCTATTCAATACTTCCTCATTAGTTATGTGATCTACCCATCTAATCTTCAGCATTCTTCTGTAGCACCACATTTCGAAAGCTTCTATTCTCTTCTTGTCTAAACTATTTATCGTCCATGTTTCACTTCCATACATGGCTACACTCCATACAAATACTTTCAGAAATAACTTCCTGACACTTAAATCTATACTCGACGTTAACAAATTTCTCTTCTTCAGAAACGCTTTCCTTGCCATTGCCAGTCTACATTTTATATCCTCTCTACTTCGAGCATCATCAGTTATTTTGCTCCCCAAATAGCAAAACTCCTTTACTACTTTAAGTGTGTCATTTCCTAATCTAATTCCCCCAGCATCCCCTGACGTAATTCGACTACATTCCATTATCGTCGTTTTGCTTTTGTTGATGTTCATCTTATATCCTCCTTTCAAGACACTATCCATTCCGTTCAACTGCTCTTCCAAGTCCTTTGTTGTCTCTGACAGAATTACGATGTCATTGGCGAACCTCAAAGTTTTTATTTCTTCTCCATGGATTTTAATACCTACTCCAAATTTTTCTTTTGTATCCTTTACTGCTTGCTCAATATACAGATTAAATAACATCGGGGAGAGACTACAACCCTGTCTCACTCCCTTCCCAACCACTGCTTCCCTTTCATGTCCCTCGACTCTTATAACTGCCACCTGGTTTCCGTACAAATTGTAAATAGCCTTTCGCTCCCTATATTTTACCCCTGCCACCTTCATAATTTGAAAGAGAGTATTCCAGTCAACGCTGTCAAAAGCTTTCTCTAAGTCTACAAATGCTAGAAACGTAGGTTTGCCCTTCCTTAATCTAGCTTCTAAGATAAGTCGTAGGGTCAATATTGCCTCACATGTTCCAACATTTCTACGGAATCCAAACTGATCATCCCCGAGGTCGGCTTCTACTAGTTTTTCCATTCGTCTGTAAAGAATTCGTGTTAGTATTTTGCAGCTGTGACTTATTAAACTGATAGTTCGGTAATTTTCACATCTGTCAACACCTGATTTCTTTGGGATTGGAATTATTATATTCTTCTTGAAGACTGAGGTATTTCGCCTGTCTCATACATCTTGCTCACCAGATGGTAGAGTTTTGTCAGGACTGGCTCTCCCAAGGCCGTCAGTAGTTCCAATGGAATGTTGTCTACTCCGGGAGCCTTGTTTCGACTCAGGTCTTTCAGGGCTCTGTCAAACTTTACACGCAGTATCGTATCTCCCATTATGTCTTCATCTACATCCTCTTGCTTTTCCATAATATTGTCCTCAAGTATTTCACCCTTGTATAGAACCTCTATATACTCCTTCTACCTTTCTGCTTTCCCTTCTTTGCTTTGAACTGAGTTTCCATCTGAGCTCTTGATGTTCATACAAGTGGTTCTCTTATCTCCAAAGGTCTCTTTAATTTTCCTGTAGGCAGTATCTATCTTACCCCTAGTGAGATAAGCCTCTACATCCTTACATTTGTCCTCTAGCCATCCCTGCTTAAACATTTTGCACTTCCTGTCGATCTCATTTTTGAGACGTTTGTATTCCTTTTTGCCTGCTTCATTTACTGCATTTTTATATTTTCTCCTTTCATCAATTAAATTCAATATTTCTTCTGTTACCCAAGAATTTCTACTAGCAATCGTCTTTTTACCTACTTGATCCTCTGCTGTCTTCACGACTTCATCCCTCAAAGCTGCCCATTCGTCTTCTACTGTATATCTTTCCCCCATTCCTGTCAATTGCTCCCCTATGCTCTCCCTGAAACTCTGTACAACCTCTAGTTCTTTTAGTTTATCCATGTCCCATCTCCTTAAATTCCCACCTTTTTGCTGTTTCTTCAGTTTTAATCTACAGGTCATAACCAATAGATTGTGGTCAGAGTCCACATCTGCCCCTGGAACCTACCCGTAACATATCCAACAGATAATCTCTGAACTGCTTCGATGTCTTCCTTTTATACGACCTGGTGCGGATTCCAAATATTCGAGTATTATTCAAGAATGGGTTGTACTAGCGTCCTATATGCGGTCTCCTTTACAGATGAATCACACTTTCCTAAAATTTTGCCAACAAACCGAAGTCGGCCATCCACCTTCACACCAGATCCTCTCAGGCTCGTTCCATTTCAAAGCGCTTTGCAACGTTACGCCCAGGTATTCCCGTGATTGTGTCAAGAAGGACACAACTAATGCTGTATCTGAACATGGTTGCGTGGTCAGCGACTGTTTACAAAGGAAAATTAACAGCAAGTAATAGCAGCCCTCGGTCTAAAAAAAGGAGTCTTTTGACCCAGGTTTCGGCACTGCTATGAGTGCCTTCATCAGAAATAAAACTCTCAAATTACATGTCACGTATTAAACTAAACTAAAAATCAGAGGCAGATGCTACAGTAGCTCGTCACATGTGGGCAATCCATAGTGACTTACCTTTTATGTATTCTGTTTTTCAAATTCGGCGACTAAAGCTTCATCGCTCGATTTTTAGTTTAGTACGTGACAAGCCAATTTTGACAGTTTTATTTCTCATGAAGGCACTCATTGCAGTGCTGAAACCTAGGTCGAAAGACTCGTTTTTTGAGACCGAGGGCTGCTATTGATGTTATTTTTATTTCACAACGTGTTTGTTTTTCCTACTCATCTGCTTTAACCTATATTTTTCTACATTCAGAGCCAGATGTCATTGATTACACCAACTATAAATTTTGTCTAATTTGTCTTTTACGATCGTACAGTCACTCATCTTCGACCTGTTCCCGTACACCACAGCATCATCAAGAAACAATCGCAGATTGCTGTCCATGCTGCCGGCAGACCATTTATGTGTACAGAAAATAGTAATGGTCCCACCACACTTCCTTGGGTTATCCCTGACGGCACCCTTGTCTCTGATGAACACTCGCCGTCGGGGCATGCTGGCGATAGTACTTAGGAAGTCTTCGAGCCACTCACATACCCAGGAACGTATTCCGTATGTTCGTACTCCGTTAAGTCTGCAGTGGGGTACTGTGTCAAAAGCGTTTAGCAAATGTAGTTGTATGGACTATGCCTGTTACCCTTCATCAATAGTTCACAGTGCCTCATATGAGAATAGAGGCCAGATGAGTTTCATACGATCGATTCTTATGCTCATATATGCATACATCTCACGAAAGGGCTGTGAAGATGAAATTAGAGGGAATTGGAGTCACGATAAATCAGACTGACAGTCCATCTTCACGCAAACCGTTTGAAAATGCAACAGGAAAGGTAGAAAGTGACAATGGTACCCTCCATCGCATATCGTAAGGCTGTAGACATGGAGCTATCTGTAAGACATCCTACAAAAAACTGCGGGAGAGAGCGTACGAGGAGCGAAGAGTGATTATCATACGAGGACGGGTGCCTTCGTGTGTGTGCTTCCGCGCGGGAGTGTGTGCATATAAATTAGTGATTTAACAATACATGTAGCAATACGTTCCGCTGAAATGCGTCGTGTCACTTTCACTGGGGTAATAAAAGTAGCAGATGCAAAGCCACAGGTGCGGTTAGCGAGAAGTCACTTAACTGTTAATTAGGGACGCCTAAACAAGCGAGTGGAGAGGAAATCAACAACAGTCGAGTGTCCTGGGACCCAGCGCGAGGTCAGATGAAAGTATGCCCCGCACGTCACGCGGAACAGTTTCGTAAGCCGGCTCTCTGTTACTTAACGGGAGAGCCGAAACCAAAGGCGCCGGACTCGTGGCGCGTCGGTGCTTCGTTACCGGACAACGAGAGTAGTGCGTGGGAGGGGAGCGGGGTGGAGTATTGTTGGTTAAAGGTGGGGGGGGGGGGGACGGGGTACTCAGGGGACGGGGGGGGGGGGGGGGGGGGAGGGGCGGCAGTGCACATTGCGGGCACGGCCACGGCCAAGGCGGCGACTTTCTCGCAGCTCGGCTCCACTCACCGGACCGCAGCCGGCCAGAGGCGAGCCAGTACGGCCAGCAGGTTCCCTCGGAATGCCGTCCCTACAGGTCCGCTTTCGCTGTCGCCGGAAGCGTAGCGGCTTCCCAGCCACAAGGGACAGATACGTGTCGCCACTGTCTGCTTCCAACCGTGGGTTCCTTCCTCGGAAGGCGGAAATAATTTGCGAGACACTTCGTGCCTGCGGTGCGGAACAAACTGACCGATTTGAAACGTACTACATACGTTACGAAACGGCGCTCCGTCCTCCCTTTTGCGTCCCTAGCTTTCTCCTAACGCCTCTAGATGATCGACATTGGGTCTCGTGGGATGTAGCTCCCTTTTCCTTTCTCCTTGTGATGTGGTACTTAATACAGGTTGGTTATTACTAACTGCAGCTACTAACAGGGGTCCAGCGTGGGCTGCAATTATCGTATAGGACCGAAACTTGATAGATATTCTAATACGTTAAAGCGGAACAGATTTAAGCTGAAAAAAAGCTCCAATTTAGAGTGCCAAATTCAGAAGAACGCAAAATCCCCAAGACTGGCTAAGTTTCACGGAAGCTCGAAACTGAATGCGGACATAAATGCGTGATTCTTGTAATAGTTTCCGCAATCAAACATTGTCCAAAAATATGGCAGAAAACCCAAAGAGATTCTGGTCGTATGTAAAGTACATCAGTGGCAAAAAACAATACTGTCAGTGCGAGATAGGGATGGAAATGTTACCGATGATGGTGCACTAAATCGGAGTTGCTTAATACAGGTTTACGTGATTCCTTCACGAAATAAAACGAAGTAAATATTCCAGAATTCGAAACCAGAACAGCTGTTAGCATGAGTGACATAAAAGTAGATATCTTAGGTGTTGCGAAACAACTGAAATCACTTAAGAAAGGAAGTCTTCCGGTACAGATAGTATACCAATCAGGTTCCTTTCAGTGTATGCAGACACAATAGCGCCCTTCTTAGAAATCATATACAACCGCTCACTTCACGAAAGTTATGTTCCTAAAGACTGGAAAGTAGCACCGGTCACACCAATATTCAAGAAAGGAAATAGGAGTAACCTATTAAATTAAAGGCCCATCTCACTGACCTCAATTTTCAGTAGGATTTTGGAGCATATTCTGTACTCGAACATTATGAATCACTTTGAAGAACATGACTTATTGATACATAACCATCACGCATTCAGAAAATATCGTTCTTGTACAACACAGCTAGCTCTTTATTCCCATGAAGTAATGATCTCAGATCGATTCCATATTCCTAGATTTCAAGAAGCCTTTTGGTACCGTTCCTCACAAGCGACTATTTAATAAAATTGCGTGTATATGGAGTATTGTCTCAGTTATGTGACTGGATTCATGATTTCCTCTCAGAGAGGTCACAGTTCTTAGTGATAGACGATAAATCATCGAGTAGAACAGAAGTGGTACCTGGCGTTCCGCAAGGTAGTGTCATAGGCCATCTGCTGTTCCTGATTTACATAAATGATCTAGGTGATAATTTGAGCGGCCCCCTCAGATTGTTTGCAGATGACGCTGTAATTTACCGTCTAGTAAAATCATCACACGATGAATTCCAACTACTATATGATCTAGAGAGAATTTCTGTGTGGTGCGAAAAGTGGCAATTGGCACTAAACGAAGAAAAGTGCGAGATCATCAATATGGGTACTAAAAGAAATCCGATAAATTTTGGCTATACGATAAATCGCACAAGCCATCTAAATACCTAGGAATTACAATTACGAGCAACTTTAATTGGAAAGACCACATAGATAATATTGTGGGGAAGGCGAAACAAAGACTACACTTTGTTGGCAGAACACTTAGAAGATGCGGCAAACCCACTAAAGCGACAGCCTACATTACACTTGTCCGTTCTCTGCTGGAATATTCCTACACGGTGTGGGATCCTTACCATGTAGAATTGACGGAGGGCATCGAAAAAGTGCAAAGAAGGGCAGCTCGTTTCGTGTTGTCGCGCAATAGGGGTGAGAGTGTCACTGATATGATACGCAAGTTGGGGTGGCAGTCACTGAAACAAAGGCGGTTTTCTTTGCGGCGAAATCTGCTTACGAAATTTCAGTCACCAACTTTCTCTTCTGAATGCGAAAATACTTTGTCGACACCCACCTACGTAGGGAGAAATTATCATCATAATAAAATAAGAGAAATAAGAACTCGAACGGAAAGATTTAGGTGTTTCTCTTTTCCATGCCCCATTCGAGAGTGGAATGGTAGAGAAGTAGTCTGAAAGTGGTTCGATGAACCCTCTGCCATGCACTTAAGTGTGAATTACAGAGTAACCATGTAGATGTAGATGTTGGCCATGTCGTTCAAATCTGGCGCTGTGAATGCAAGAAATATGCGCAGAAATATATCCGTATGTAATGGATTAGCAACGGGACATAGGCAAAAAAGGTCAGACAGGTGAGAAAGACATAACGTTGAGTTCATTATTAACCGCGGGTTACACGATTTATTCAATATGAACACTGGAGACGTCGAAGAGATGCTGCATCCGTAAAGCAACGTGATGAACAGTTGCTCGCGGCAGTTTCAGTGGACTCTCAGCAACGTATTCATGTACACTGGCGTTGAAAGCAGATAGACACCGAACGTGTGACCGGTAAATGCTTTCTTTTAGGTATCCCCAGAGACAAAAGTCAGATATATTGATCTTGCATTCCATGTATCTGAAACGCTCTGGTCCGACCAGTGTGGCCGAGCGGTTCTAGGTGCTTCAGTCTGGACCGCTACGGTCGCAGGTTCGAATCCTGCCTCGGGCATGGATGTGTGTGATGTACTTAGGTTAGCTAGATTTAAGTAGTTCTAAGTTCTATGGGACTCACGACCTCAGCTGTCCCATAGTGCTCAGAGCCATTTAAACCATTTTGAAACGCTCTGGAGATAACACGTTTGTGGAAGGCTGCACCAAGTAGATCTTTCACTGGTGTATGTCCCATCTTGGTCGCTTCCTCACAATTGTTCTCCTCCAAAGCAGGAATTACATGCTGCAAAAGAAAGTCTCGTTAGTGTGCAGACGTTACACCTGACATATCTCTGGGTTAGACCCAAATTTGGGTCGTTCTGTGTATTGATTCACTGCACCCTGTAGTTTAAAGTGTGCCTCATCACCCCATAGAATATTACCCAGACACATGTCATCAACCTCGATCCGTGCCAGAAATCGAAGAGCAAATTCAGAACTGCGTGGTCTTAGGTGCCTTCCCACGGTTCGCGCCCCCCTCCCCCCCCCTTGCCCCTCTCCCCCTTCGGAGGTTGAATCCTCCCTCGGGCATGGGTGTGTGTGTGTGGTGTGTCTTGTTTGGTCCCGTAGGACCTTACCACAAACTGTTGCAAATTCAGAACTTAGCTACATTGTCTGGATCTTCTGCGGGTACCAGTGTAAAATAGACCACAAAATTTTCAGTACTGTTGACCATGGGATGGACAATTCTCGTGACACTGTACGAAAACTATCACTACCCGAGGCACAAATGGTCAGTAGAGACCCTCTTTTGCGTGTCGCCTCTCATTTTCATCAATTTTATTAATGTTTTATGCCATTGCAAGGTAGTAACAGGCCTAATAAGGTTATTGTAATCAGAGTATTTGTACCGAGAGCTCAAAATACTTTTCACTTGATTCCTAAGCATGTTGGGTTACTTCCCTGGGTGGCCTGTGAGAGGCGAGCACCGGACGACACGACACGCTGCGTTTCCGGTTGCGGCTGCACTTCTGCGAGTACTGAGAGGGTCGTACATCAATGGGCTTAAGCGCCTGGAGGACCGACTGACGTCGGTCGAGTTTCGCCTGTTGTATGCAGGGCGAAAAGACCTGCGAGACGTCTGAGTGTCGCCGCAGTTTATGTGTTTACCCTTCCGGCGCGTCTGTAACGAAGACTGCTGGCACCGACTGACTGCATTATCCTCGTGATTCTGAGAATATTTGTGGGCTGTGCCCTGCTGGGCGCTACTGTCTGGCACCAGATGGCCGGTGGTCTAGACATTTTTGTAGCCGGTGAAACGGCAAGTTCAGTGTCCTCAGCTGAATAGCAGAGGCATTATTGGTCAACAAACTGAGGCTAGCTGACGTCATCAAGCCCTGCTCGAAACTGGAGAGAACGGTCGCTATTGGCGCGAATGATGTTCTGAGACAGTGTGGCGGAATATTGGAATCAGCACTGATGCTAATTTGCGCTTTTCGAGGATAGCAGGGAGTTGAGCAATGTTGGCTTCGCTCTTGCGTTGCGCAGGCGCTGGGCATTGAGGATCTGATCTTCCTCGGAGTCGGACGGTCTTGTGACATAGTCGCACTTTTTCGGCAGAATTTAGAATTCTCGGACAGCCTTCGAGGCCAGGGGTTGAATCACAGTTGCTGATCAGCAAAAGTCGGCGGCTACATCATCAGAACGCTGCCTATCGACGATCTGCTACAGATTTCCGGATTGGTAAAGTATTTTGCGGCTCTGGCATTGTAGAACTTATCAATTTTGTACTGGAGTCCTGAACAGCCCGCGCGCTCGCTTTGCTACAAGCCCACCTTGCTTGCTTCTTCATGTGGTCCCATTTGAGCTCTCACTACTAATCGCGATACTGCAATATAGTTGGGAGAGTAATATTTGATTCATCAGGACTTCCAGTCATTATTGCCAATCTATTGTATCACGGAGAGTAGGAGACCCTTGTTCTCGAGCCAACTCTTTTTCCCATAATACTTCATTATACTCTATCCTTTAACCTACTGTTTGTGTCGATAATCATGTGCCTTTATGTTCTGATGCATTATAAATCTCATTGTAATATTTAATCCGCATATCATTTCGTAGGTATATGCAGAGTCTAATTTCCTGTTGTTTATTTTGATAAAGTTTTGTTTTTTCCTATGAGTAGATTACGAATTTATTAAATTATTGTGAGTGGGCACTCCTTATTTTACGAACTAGCAGGATCCACCATCATTTCCTTTCGTTACCTTTGTACGCATAATTAATTATGTGGTAGGTAAGGAGTTGGTCAAGTGCATGTCTCGTTCTCATGCAAAATTCTTCAGAATTAAAGAGGTACAAACTCTTCTCCACGCCTGCACCGCACACAGGCACAGCAACAGTTACTTCCTGCATAGCTTCCACTGGGATAGGAGGCTTTCCTCTTCTAGGAGACACACGAAGCTCACCCTTATTTATGACATCGATCCTCTCCTCAGACTTTTCAGTCGATGTACTCTCTCAATGCAGCGCTGTAATTGCTGCCGTTCGCAAAAAGGAGTCTCACTAACAGGGCACGGTCTCTCTTCTCGATAGCCATACTGTTTACTCACGTTATGGATTGTCAAATGAAAGCCTGGATGTCATACGTCGTACAAAGAGTATCCTGGTGGCCAAAACTGAAACTAATTTTCTTCCAGCGTAAATAGCTTCCACATTAGCACATTAGCACATCCACCAAGATTCGCTGCCATACGATAATTACGCCCACGCTGGACCACCGTGACTAGCTGCACTTCAATTACAACCACCTGGTACTTGTGGCTGCTAACGTTTAGGTCCCTAAATCGATCCCAGTGACTGGTGTGGTACAGACATTTACCCAGTGCTTGCATCAGCAGAATATTAACACACTTCATCCCAGTGACTGGTGTGGTACAGACATTTACCCAGTGCTTTCATCAGCAGAATGTTAACACACTTCATCCCAGTGACTGGTGTGGTACAGACATTTACCCAGTGCTTTCATCAGCAGAATATTAACAAACTTCATCTGCTACTTACCCAAGTGTCTCGTAATACTGCATCGAAAAGAAAGCTTTAGCTGCATACCTATTATCCAGTTATCCTTCTGGGTTAAAATAATATGTTAGTGGGAGATTGTAGACGGTGCGAAATTGGGTGACCTTTCAATGTCTTTACCCCACCATATTCACAAGAAGATGATGAAAGTGATACTCATCGAACGTCGCGCCGTTTCTACGAACTCACCTAGAAACCTGGGAACTTTATATCACTTTCTGTGCAATAGACCTCCTGCAAATGAAGTGTGATAAATTCTTCAGTATTACCTAACACACAACTTGGCAATAACAGTGGCTCACCTAAAAATACAATGTTTCTTACTAGCTGTGGATGCTTTAGAATCCTTCAGATTTACTTCTCGTGTTTGACAGTACCCGATTATAAATGCAAACCTAAAACTACTAGCACTCCTAATGCGTTAAACCAGCTGCCAAAATGTAACTGCTAACAGGCAGTTCGTTATAAACCTGAATGTACCAACAACGCCGACTCTCGTTACACATAAATTGCCGAGGCGGTGTCAAATAAAAACCCTTATTGAATTCAAATAGCGATCGTTTCAATTTAGTTCAAAGGCAGTACACAGAGTGCATCTATTATAACTAGACCAGAGTGGGTTTAGCCGCGGTAATCAGCTATCGGATACACACAGAAATCGAGGGTGTTCAAATATTAAATGTCCAAACTGACAGATATTACGTCGGAGTCAACAAAAAATATATTACGTCACGTAAGCAGTACATGTGGGCTGTAATTTAAAAAGTGTTGTCATGATCTCTCCACTGACAACAGATTCCCGAATAGTTCCCCATTCGGATATCCCGGTCGAGACTGCCAAGGGGGAGGTGACAATGAGAAAAAGATTGACTTTAACTGCGAACATTTTTAGGTTAGGCTTTACCGTGACTGTTATTGACATTAAATGAAACAATAAGTTTACTGTTACCAGTCACTGTTAACAGTGACTGGTAACAGTAAACTTATTGTTTCATTTAAAGAAAAAGATTGAATAACCAACGAAATGATAACGTTCTACGAGTCGCGGCGTGAAATGTCAGGAGCTTGAAAGTAGTAGGAGAACTAGAAAATTTGAAGAGGCTCATTATAGATACTGTGAGGTCAGTGAAGTGAAATGGAAAGAAGAAAAGGATTTATCGTCATATGTGTTCAGGATGATATCAACAGCAGCAGAAAATGGTATAATGGGAGCTGGATTCGTAATGAATAGGAAGGTTGGGAAGAGTTAGTATTACTGTGAACAGTTTAGCGATAGGGCTATTCTCATCAGAGTCGACATCAAACCGACATCGACTACAAAAGTTCAGGTATACTTTCTGATGTCGCAAGCTGAAGATATACAGAATGTATATGAGGATATTGAACGGACGATGCAGTACGTTAAGGGAGATGAAAATCTAATAGTCATGGGGAACTGGAATGCGGTTGTAGGGGAAGAAATAGAAGATAGGATTACGGAAGAATGTGGGCTTGGTACTAGGAATGAGAGAGGAGAAAGACTAATTGAGTTGTACAGGTCTAGAAGGAATTATAGGAAATAATGGCACTCGAAGTGTAATGGTTGATGGTTTGGCTTTCTGACATAATTTTCATTTTCCTAAAACTCTCTGTATTCTTTCTCCATATTATTAAAGCGTGTAACAAGGTGTACGAAATTTGTGAAAGCATTTTCTCCGACCAAAATAAGCACAGCTCAGATGTGTATAACAAATGACGTTATTTGCAAAATCATCGGGTATGGTCATAAACCAAAGAGAGTCACTGACTGTACATTTTTTGAAAAGAATGTTGTCACATATAAAATAAAATTTTCATATTCCAGTGTTTGTTTAGTCATACCATTTACTTTTTACGTCTTTCCAGATAGATTCCTTAACTTGTTCATGCGCTATGTCTCGTAAAGAAGAGGAGACAAACTTTTCAAAAGCTACATTTCGTGTATACAACAAACTGAAGCTTTTCTCCAAATCATTTTCAGAAGTGTTCTTGACACAACCAATAGAAGCTCATGATAAAGTATCTCATACAAAATTTTAGGTACCAGGAATGTGAACAACAGTGAAATTAAGCTCTTGTAAATATAAAGCCCATCGTTTCAAACGGTCATGATTTAGTTTAGATGACACTAAAAATTTGAGTGCTCGATGATCAGTGTACACCTTAGTATGTTTCCCAAATAAGAAGAACCGAAATTTAGAAAATGCCCAGACAATTGCCAATGCTTCCAACTCGGTTACAGAGTAATTTCTTTCATATTTAGGCAAGACACAATTGGCAAAGGCTATACTTCTCTGCACAGTTGCGCCATTCGTTTCAATAGATGAGCACCAAGCCTAATTTGTAACGAGTCCATTGATTATCAAAAGTCTTGTGATAAATCAGGATAAGCAAGTATTGGAGCATTAAACTCTACTGTTCTAACTGTGCTTCTGCATCCCTGTGCCATATGGTGTTTTACTAAGTGAATATAATTTAGGAGTGGCAAGAATTTTCATATTTAAAAAGGGCAGTAAAAATTTGCTAAACCAAGGAAACTTCGAATTTGAAGTTTTTTGGAAGGAGAGGAAACTGCCTTAATTGATTCAAGTTTCTCTGGATCTGGTTCAGTACCTGCTAATGAAATTATACGACCAAGAAATTTACTCTTGTTTTTCCAAATTCTGGTTTTTATGAGTTTACAGTGATTCCCGAAACATAAAAAATGCGCAACAAGGTTCTCAAAATACTGTTATACTGTGACTAAGATTTATCTGCTTTAACTATATCGGCCACAACGGTTGATATTGTGTCTTTTCAATCGGTCAGGTAAATTAGTGCTCAAACATCAAATAAAGACAGCTGACAAAATCTTGACGCCAAAATATAATTTACGAAACTGGCACCACACTTCAAAATATGTAATGACTTATGAACTGCATGCGGGTTCTACGATTCCCTGTTCTAGCATGGACTTTTTCTCTGTAGCAAGCCGGAATGATGTTTAACGCAAAACTTGTTGTGCTCTTTGACCTGGAATTTGTGTTGAAAACCCTTAATAGTGTGTACATGTGTAAAAACAATGGAATGTGGCTGCAGAATTCCAAGAACCTTTCTGTCAGTTTCTGAACATTGCTCTACCCTGTCCACCTTTTCTTGAATGATTTCCTGATCCATTTCATCTTGAAATGTATGTGCACAATTTGTGTTATTATGACAGTATTCTGATGGAATTTGCGATGCGTTATCCTTAAAAAAACGTAAAGAATTTATTTTTTCTCCTTGTTCCAAGATCCGGTTTTGAAATGTTAATGAAACTGACTTCCCTCCATTTCCATTCCTTTTTCGACATCATTGAAATCCAAAACAGCGTTATGTTTGTTAAGAAAATGTACTCTTAATATTATTTCAGTGGACAAAAGAGGAACAATCAAGTAATTCATCGAAAATTTGTAACCCTGACACAAAAAGTCTACGTAGATTTGGAACTTCACATCAAGACTTTTTCCAGAAATCGCTCCTTGTATTTTGTTCTTACGTAAAGTCGGACAATCTGCTGTTGTGGCACGTTTGTGAAATGCAGTGTCACTGACCACAGAAATAAGGCTACCAGAGTCAAGACCGCGGAAAGAGAACTGTTGTCTACTGAAATGTTTATTATTGGATGCACTACAGAGTCTTGTTTGTCATCAGTCTCTTCCAGTAAAACGTCTCTAATGTCTTCAAAACGCACGAAGTTCGAAGTTTCGGTAGCAGCGTGTTTTGCGTGATTCACAGTATTGTTTGCTGCCGTAATTGCTTGTCGTTGTCTTGTATTGCTTCCTCGTCAATGATAATCTCTTGGATTTGATGTTCTGGGAGCTTCAATATTTCTGTCTGTCACGCTGGGCTTGCCCTTCCGGAATTTTGCCACTGTGGATTATGATATTGATTACTGTCATTGTGTTGCATGCTGTTTGCACAGTTATTGTTGTGCCTTTATTATCGCATTTGACCTACCTGAATCGTGCCTTTGTTTGTGATTGTATTGTTTGATTTGGTAATATCAATTTCACTTCGTCAGATACCTATTCTCCATACGAGAACTACAGAAAGTAGTTGTATCACAATAGTCAGTATTCAATTGCGAGAATTACGTGTCATACGGACGATGTCGGTTGTCCCATCTGTAATTGTTTCTGTGGTTGCGTTTGTCAGAGCTTTTGTTTTCACACGGTGCATACGCCTCTTGCGTGTCATAGTTCCTGTTCTGATTGATACTGTGCCTTTTCGATAAACCGTTGTCACTGTCCATTTCCAACTCCTCAAGTAATTTTTTAAATGCTTCTAAATCATCTTTAGATCTGACGGCCAAAATCAAATCTCTCAAATGTGCAGATAACTTTGTTGAAAAAATGCGAATTAGCTCTGACGGACTGTATGGGTTTGATAAGTACTGATTTCTGCGTACCATGTCTTAAAAGTACTTTGCTGAGCTCGAGAATTCAAAGTGTTCGAAGATCCCTAATATTATAATATAATGTTTTACTCGATCTTGTGTAGCCTGCGACCAGTTGGCTGACAAAAATGTTAGACAGAAATTATCACTATTGAGCGCATTCTCGCCGCAGATTCATTTTCCAAATAACAGCAGAAAAATTCTAATTTGTGTTCAAGTGGCCTATTTGGTGGTAAAGAACATAGGCACTGATCAGTCCTAGCTTCAGGGTGAATTTCGTTGCTGTAATTCCTGAAAACTTTGAATTTACGTACTGTCAGAAAGCGTTTGTAATCGAAGTTACCATTTCTGTGCGAACCAGATTGTTCTTATTGCGCCACATCGGTGATTCATTGTCGTTTCTGGATGTGTTGTACAGTTCGCGTGAGAAATGGCCTAAACGCCGTAAATTTGAACGGTTACGAGGGTTTTCTGAATATGAATGTACACGTTCAAATTCGTCTTCTTTATCGTTGCGGTTAAGCTTTCTTTCAAGAAGCTCGACTTTCTCATTAGCGTAAAATGTCCCAATGTGAGGTAACTTTTTGATTTTGTCTCATACCAATAACACCATTAAGAATCAAACAATACTTTCACACTTATATTAAAATATAAGCGGAAATCAGCGGAACGAATCACTCGTGAGCTGCAGACTGCTGTCAGCAGTTGGGCTGCGACAATGGACATGTGTAAGGAGTCAAAATGAATCGGGTGCAATGGTCGAGCACCTACTCATAAGCCACATACTTCTGCTGCCAGTGGCAAAGGACGCTTGAGATGCGGTAAAGAGCGATGCTACTGGAAATGACTGGAAATGAGTGATTTGCAGTGGTGGATCACGCTGTACCGTGTGGCAATCCGATGGAACTGTCTGGGTTTGGAGAATACCTGGAGAAAATTACCTGCCATCATGTGTTGTGTCAAAAGGGAATACAATGGAGGTGGTGTTCCGATGTGGGTGTATGGTGTATGGTGTATGGGCCACTTACTGCTCTCAAGAAAAATCTGAATGCGAATGTATACGATCGCGGTGTACTGCATGTTGTGCTGTGTACCTAAACATAGTTTCCAACATGGGGTGTCTTGTATTACGGAATACCACTTTTCTTACATTTTTCAATAGGAGAAATAGCAATACATTCAGTATTACTAGAAATAGTTTAACACAGCTTCCACAAACATGTAACATGCTGTGTTTTAAGTTCTTGAGTGACAAAAAGAAAATACGTGAAGCAAAATGATTTTCTTCTTTTAAATCAACTGTAGAAAATGAAAGGAGAACCCATAACATGATCTCATAGGGTTTATTATTCCGTTATTTGCTCTTCAAGTACAGATCCACTCTTCAGTTGGTCGTTCATCTGAAAACAACCCTGCACAACATACACATTCAGCGTCAGCTTCAGCTTCGCTTTCATCTCCCCAATAACCGTCTTCTGACAGAGAAGAAAATTCTGAAACTTCTGAAGATGATGAAGTTGGAAGATCTAGTGATTTCTCTTTTCCCCATGTGTTTAGCAGGGCTAAACATAGGAATCCTTCTTCGTAATTTCCTGGGACCCTTTAGTCTGTGTAGGCCTTGCAGTTTTTTGACTATCAACTCTCACGATCTCCTTAATTTGACTGCTGGTCAGTTGTTGTTTATGTGGCGATGAAGTTATGATCATCGCAGAACCTTCTCTACAGCTTCTGTGGACAGCGGCATTAGAAATAGACGGCAGAGGACTCAAGTTTGCAGAGCGCACCAATCAGTTTGATTAATGAATCTGTGATCTCTAAGAGGGTGTGTTTTGTTCGAAAACACCTGCCAAGTCGTCAGCAGTGGCATTAGAACTGGCTGGCAGGAAAAACTCATCTGCCTCATTCACAATATACCTTGTTCATGCTATAGGCCTATCATAGGTTGTTTTCAGCTGCCAGATACAGAAATATGCATGCAGCCACAACGAACTTCAGCTCACCAGCTGCTTCCGGTCATAAGATGACGAAGTGGTGCTTTAGAACAAATTTCTGCACTTGCGAGAGGATGTGTCTCGTATCAACACTAATAACAACTTGGTATCCCACATTAGGTAGTACCGTCATATTATGAGCTTTTTCCCTATTAGTGTTCCTATAACACTTATCTTCACGATTAATTTTCTCTTGATTGTCTTTAAAATTTATTAATGACAAGTATTCCGCTGTGTCTTCAAACTATACTGGCCTTGTGTCATTTGAACCTCTTTGTGAAATGGTTGAGAAATTTGCCACTTTTGTAATCAGGTCATCAACGTTTTTTTAAATTTTCCCTGTTCTTTTTGTTCTTCAGAATTTAATGTCAAAGGTTCCACTTGTTCGTTAATTTCTTTTATCATTGTGTTAAGATGTTCGTTCTGCTCTTTTATCTGTGTAAGTATCGTACTCGGTACTAAAGTGTTGATTTTAGGTAACAGTTCGTCCTTGGCATTACGCTGGTTTGTTTTCAAATTTCCGGGTTCTGTTTTAAGGCCACGTAATCTAATTGTAAAACTGCTGATTATTGGTTGAAGGTCATTTTTAATTTCTTCTCTAAGTGATTTACTATTTTCATCTTGTGTTCTGACGATTTTCTTACTCATATAATTGTTCACTGAAGGTGATGTGTGGTGTTCGTTCAAAAGTCACTGATGCCAAACCTGACTCTAATTTGTCTGTTACCGGCTGTTGTAAACTTTCGCACGACTGTGTCGACTTTTTGAGCTTTCGGTAATCTGTGATGACTTGTCACTGATCGACTCAACATCAGAATTTGTGTGTTCATTAGTTATCATTTGCTCGCGGTTCTAGGCGCTCAGTCCGGAACCGCGCGACTGCTACGGTCGCAGGTTCGAATCCTGCATCGGGCATGGATGTGTGTGGTGTCCTTAGGTTAGTTAGGTTTAATTAGTTCTAAGTTCTAGGCGACTGATGACCACAGATGTTAAGTCGCATAGTGCTCAGAGCCATTTGAACCATTTGAACTTATCATTTGTTCAGTACCACTATTGTTCAGTAAATTGGTTAATAATCGCGGATCCGCGCAATTTCCTGCAATTTCATGTAAACTTTTGGTATTTCATAAATGCTCAAGGTGCTTTATCTCATACAGTAACACATTGTTATTTTTGCATCACACTCTGTTGTCTTGTACTAACGACGGATTTTCATGTTGTTTTGTTTTTGTACCAAACATGATGAAATGCTATTTCTTGGGAAAACAGAATTGCTACAACGACCAAACAAACATGAAACAAAAATTGTACCATCGTCCAAGCATTTACTCAACAATGAATGCAATGTACACGGAACCCGTACTCGTGCTTTCGTGTTTAATTCTACCGCCCTTAGTAGTTCTCCTTAAATACGACTTTATAAACTGTACGGTATTGCTTACCTTGAATTTACTTGAATTTATGGGGAACTTGCCTTACCTGTAAGTCAGCGGGGCTCGGACCTCTAGGATCTTAGAAATATGCTAAACAGCTCAACCGACATCTCGCACTACCATACATTTCGTGAACACATTATTTGTAGTGGCTGCTGGAGGAGTAACGACCTTCCAACCTACCAAATGCTAGGCATTTTGGATGAGGAACGTTGCAGGCCTTTGAAGCAGAGATGCCAGTCGTTCTTGTACGAGAAGTGGAACCCCTTTTTTACTTAGGGCTGAGTATATCTTGTTTAAATTTTGCAAGCGGAGTAGCGCGAAGGGGTGGCGTCAGAGATTCTTAATCCTGACTGACTATAGAGTCTATGGACTATAGCGGTAGCTGTTTACATGGACGCGACTGTAGTACGTAGGGACTGAGATCTCGTATCCAATAGTGTTTCTGACCGTCACTCCTGGCGAATGTCAGTGATACAGCACAACACGCAGGCTTCCAGAGAATACCGACCACGCTGGCATCTGACACGTATGAGTCCACTCACTAACATTGTTGTCGAATTTATTATTCTTTACAAGTTTCGAGTGTTTTCACATCGGTCTACGGAAGATGACACTCAGGTTACTACACAAAACAAATAATGGCAGAAACAAAAGAGTTCCCTACTTATAATATTATTAACATTAATTAGACGGAATACCCACTGACGATGTAACTTCAGCAGGGAAACATGACTGGGTGGAAAAAAAAGTGAAATAGCATTCTGTTGATAATTAAATATTACCACATGATACAGATATTTGTCCCGCCAGAGCAGCCGTGCATGTTAACACGCCATTTCCAGGACTCTGGGAGACGCTTCGGCCCCAAATCGAATCCTCCCGGTCAGTTAACGACGGGGGCCAGTGTAACTGCCACCCTGCATGTGGTTGTTGCAGTTTCTCACATCCGGATAGGTGAATACTGGGGTGGTATGCACGTCCTATCTCACACGAGCCGGCCGCGGTGGCCTAGCGGTTCTAGGAGCTCAGTCCGGAACCGCGCGACTGCTCCGGTCGCAGGTTCGAATCCTGCCTCGGGCATGGATGTGTGTGATGTCCTTGGTTAGTTAGGTTTAAGTAGTTCTAAGTTGTAGGGGACTGATGACCATAGATGTTAAGTCCCACAGTGCTCAGAGCCATTTGAACCATTTTTTTTTTTTTATCTCACACGATACGGAAGCATTTCGAAGACTTTCTCACTTGCAGGCGTATGGAGTACAAAGGGGTGGTGACTGAAGAGCACGTCGACCACGAAAAGAGGAAGAAACAAATGGCATGAATATTTAATTCACTACTGCTGTTTTGCGGAGAGCTCTGTTCACTCGTACGTTTCATATTGTTGAAGAGAAGAAACAGCATATCTGTCATTGTCGATGGTGCCCTGTACTGCCACAGTTGATCAAGACCGGGCTCTAATCGGAAAACAGATGTCGTCTTCATGGGAGACTGAAACTGTGAACCTGACAGAGATTCGAACCTGGATTCCTTCATTTTGCGATAAACAATACTGTCCTATCCACGTTTGCGTTGAGGTCAGCCTCATAGCTTCAATCTTCTTGTACTTACCTCTTTCTTTTCAAACGGCCCATAAGCACTGCTGTATTAGCACAGCATGAAGAAATGATGTCGATGAGAAAAGTCTTAATAGTGTGCGCTGTTTTGAAATATTAGCTACGGCATTTCTCTCCTGTATCCTTTCGCTGTAGCGCCCTAGTCCGTCAGATATGTAGGGGAGCTGGGATATAAAAACTGTAAAATTGTAGCTACGAGACGACCTCTACCATTTAAAAATAAACGCCTCCTCTAGAACGTTCTATGCGTTACGGTGTTCATGTATGTATGCATCCATGTTTATCTTACGTGTTTTCTAGTGCCATCCACTCTCCTCTTTTTTGTTTTTTTTTCTTTTCTTGTAGTTCAGAATAGAACTTCCACGATCCATTAACCATGTTCGATTCAGAACCTGTGTGTGTGTGTGTGTGTGTGTGTGTGTGTGTGTGTGTGTGTGTGTGTGTGTGCACACGAACTTGTGCGTTAGTCTCATATCCAGGACCTTTAAACATTCTATTTTTTCGTGATCTTCTCCATTATTTTGTAAGGAAAATTTTTATTTTTGGTGGAAGGCCTTAGCTGATACAATGTATTTCTTTGGAAGTAACGGTTTCACAGCTACACATTTTATTTCTTTGTTTACTACTAATTTGACTGTCACATCCCAATTCTTAAACGCTGATTCTCATTCAGATCAACCAAATCATTGCGCTGCTGCCAGGAATCATCACTGTCCACAGAGATAAAAGAATAAAAAAAGTCTAGCAGCGGAAATGATGTTTCCAAGTACTTAAAATGGAGACCTGCTTCTAGTCAGTTGCGGAGTGGCGGAGCGGTCTGAGGCGTCATGTCACGGACTGCACGGATCCTCCCGCCAGAGGTTCGAGTCCTCCCTCGGGTATGGGTGTGTGTGTTGTTCTTAGCATAATGTAGTTTAAGTAGTGTGTAAGACTAGGGACCGATGACCTCAGCAGTTTGATCCCTTAGAAATTCACACACATTTGAACATTTTTCTAGTCAGTTGGAATACGAAGAGTACATTTTATGGATTATTATTACCAGTGCTATATGCCACCTCTCCACGAAGGAAGGAAGACAGGAGGGAAGAGAGATGTTCAATGTCCTGGTGACAACGAGGTCATTAGAGACGTAGCAGAAACTCGGATTAGGGAAGGATAGAGAAGGAATCGGGCCTACCCTTTCAAAGGAACCATCCTATCGTTTGCCTGAAGAGATTGTTTGAAATCACAGAAAACTTAAAACTGGATTGCCGGACGGGGATTCGAATCGTCGTCCTCCCGAATGCGAGCAGTGCACGAGACACTGCAGAAAGGTGTATTTTCATACTATGAAACTGTAACGTAATCTAGCGATCAACATCTACACGGCCTGTCTTCCTGTTCTTTTGCAGTCAGATTGTTGATTTGTTTTCCACAAATTTGATCCTCTCCCAAGTAAAGGCGTGTCAAACTTCGTTGCGGAGAAATCAATCTTGTCCGTTCTCGTAAGGCCCTTCTGTGACCACATGCAAAAAGAACTTTGCTTTAGGCATGAAGGATAACTTTTCAATAAAATTAAGTGATAAGTCGTCTACATGTCTATGAAACTTCGTTCTTCCTTCCGCACTCGTTGTTCTCAATCTCCCCATGTTCTAGAGAGTGATTCATGATTGAAAAATGTTACACATGTTATAAGATATTGAAAAGTTTCATGTTTTCCTTATTTAGACGAATTTTTTCCTTCTTGAAACAGTTCCTGAAACATTATCTTATTTCGTACACAGCTAAATGACCTAATCGACTTGTCTTCGTGGGGTCCAGGACAGAAGTGCCGCGATAGATGCACTCGAGCATTTGGTTGCTCCACAACATGTCAGTTTTTTACGTAACTTCTTTACATTCGTAATTATTACGTTAATTTATCTTACATTGGCACGCATGTGACAGAATGGATACCTAAGATGCTCCAAAACGCCACCCATAAAAATCTGGATTTTCTGGTGCTCATACCTCGGATTGTACTGGTGATAGAATGACAGGTTCAAACGTTTTGGATAGCCGTTGGGCTAGGAACCACTTGCATACCCAACAGAAGGATCGTCTTAGTGCCACTATCCCACAGCACAGGGTCAAATTATGAATGTTACACACCACCTCCTGCTTAGGCTAACAGTGCAAATTGGTTGGTTCGTTCTGAATTTGATGTGGTCTACAGTGGGCTCAATGGGACGCATGAAGGCTCCGTTAGTTCACGGGCAGTTCCTCGGACAACTATATTTTCGCCGTCACCAGCGGACCAAAATCCAGCTGAGGATTCCAAGACGGCTATGCACAGCAAGCAGCTGAATTTTTTTCGATATATTCCTAAGATTCTGATCTCGAACAACCTTGAAAATTTTTCTCTTTCCGAGATACAGATGTTCAAAGTTACGGTCCTTGTATATGTAAAATATAGACGTGAAATCCAATGTGAGGCGAAAACGTAGTTTATAAACTGACACAGAACGTAGAAATATACTGTAAAGTGTCTCCATTATCATCTGCATGTAAAATCCGAACTGACATGTAAATTTAATTTTCCGTTATTTGAATTTCACATAGCAAAATTCCTAACTTTTACTGACCAGTATACGTATTTCCATATTATTTACATGCCCTGCTGCAGCACGAAAAAGAAGGGAGCCAGCGGAGAAAGTGTTCCTCTTGGAACACACAAAATGCGAATATGTTCCTCTTGATTTAAAAGATTGACTAAAAAGTGGGGTACCAGCTGTCTCATTCTACCTTCTTCAATAGACTTAAAATTTTTCCAAAAAAATTTGGCAGGTGAACATACTTGCACTTATTTACGTTGAAAGGGAAAAGACAGTGGCAGTCGCAAAGAGGCGTAAAAGTAATAAATACTGGAAGGTAGTGGACAGTGATTGTGTTAACGAAAGAGCGAAGAAGACAATTGAAGTGTGAGACAAAGAGAGGAACACAAGTTACAGTGGAATATAGTTGGCAATGACAGTACAGTGCTAGGAAGAGAGCGCCAGGAAAGTGGAAGTGGGTGGGATCAGTGATAATGACAGACAGAATATATGACAATAATAACGAGAGAGAGAGAGAGAGAGAGATAGGGACAGTAAGAAGAGACAGCAGCTGTAGGAAGGGCGGAATAAGATAGTAGCAGTAAGAAAGAGCAAGAGGGAGGCAGTGACAGCGAGAGGAGACAGTAGTAGTAGGACAGAACGAAGGGGGCTGTAGCTGCGACACGGGAGGCAATGACAGACACATAGAGATAATGAGTAAAGAGGGTATCTGGGAGTGGATTACAGCAGTGGACTAGTGTGTGTGTGTGAGCGAGTTGCAGTTAGGGGAGCTTGTGGGTGTTTGAGGAGAGTTAAATGTAAAAAAAAAGCGCGAATGTGTTCACACGACAAAATATTTGGGAAAATTTTCATAGGTCCTGAGGTAAGTAGAATAAGGTAGCTGGTGCCCAACTTTTCAGTCAGTCTTTTAAGCGGGTCCACATTCTCGTTTTTCTGCGCTGCGATGCTGACATTGTTCCGCTGGTAAACTATTATTTCTCTTGTTACATTCAGATAACTTAAATATAACTACCAGTAAACGTCTCAATAACAATTTTGAGCCGGCTGGTGTGACCGAGTGGTTCTAGGCGCTTCAGTCTGGAACCGAGCGACCGCTACGGTGGCAGGTTCGAATCCTGCCTTGGGCATGGATGTGTGTGATGTCCTTAGGTTAGTTAGATTTAAGTAGTTCTAAGTTCTAGGGGACTGAAGACCTCAGATGTTAAGTCCCATAGTGCACAGAGCCATTTGAGCCATTTTTGAACAATTTTGACTTGTGTGGCACTGATGATCTCGTACCGCTGAGTAATTTATGAGAATATTCGAATTTTAATTATGCCGTATTACTGACAGAGATAATTTTGTCTTAAACAGAAATAGTAGTAATAATATTATACGCAACAGTTTTACAAAAGAAAATCTGTTTTCAACTTCACTTATTACATACAATGTAGAGCTCCTTTTGAAATATATTCTAAGACACAAAAACGACGACCACGAAAGAGTTATACAAATTGGTCACAAATTGATATTCACAAAGGTACCCAAGCAAATGCAGAATTGTAAGCTTTGGCGCCATATGGTTGAATGTGTGACGCTGCAGCGTAATTTCAGCGCACGGCTAACAAGGGTAGTAAACAGGAGACATGTCGATATCAGGGCATAAAGTCTTTGCCAGTTTCATTCCGTTTACTCAGTTGGACAGTAAAAATGCCTCACAGACAGGCGCGTGTACAATATACGCAGATGACAGAATTTGAAAGACGACGTGGAACTGGGCAGACAAAAGGCGATTGGAGTAATCGGCGAATCGTTCGACATTTGAATAGGAGCGTTGCCACTATTCAAGTATGGTGCAGGAAAGGGTGAACCATGGCCGAACACAGCGTCAAGAAGGAAGTGGTCGACCTGGACAGACGACGGAACGTGAGGACCGAGCAGTCGTCAGAGAGGCACCCAGAGCCCAGACTCATCACTACCCTCGATCCGACGTGCAACTGGTGCTTCAGTGAGCACAAGGACCATTAACAAACGGCTCACAGAAAGGGAGCTCAGCTCATGGCGGGCCTCGCGACGACTACCATTGACCTATGTACTCCAACAGACCCGTTGGCAGTGATATCGGACACATTCGGCCTGGAATATCCTTGACTGGAGTAGAATTGTCTTCAGTGATAAGTCTCTCATCGAACTGAGACCCGATAACCAGCGAAGACGTGTCTGGAGACGCACTGGGCATAAGTGGGGCTTTAACCTATCACCACACCGTACGGCCCAGCAACCAGCGGCGGTGGTCTGAGGCACCATTTCTTTTGACAGCAGAATCCCTGTGGCTGGCATCCGGACCACGCTGGCAGCACAGAGCTACATCGACGATTTTCTTCGCCCCGTTTTGTTGCCCTTCCATTCATGTCAAGCCATCCTAGAGTTACATTTCTACATCTATCTTGGCCAGCGAGGTCGCCGGATCTCTCCCCACTTGAGAACGTTTGGAGCATTATGAGCAGGGCCTTCCATGTAAGTCGGGATTATGACGATCTAACGCGCCGTTTGGACAGAATTTGGCGCGATATCCTTCAGGAGGAAATCCAACAGCTCTATTAATCAATGCCGAACCGAAAATCTGTCCATAGGAGTTACCAACGCGTTGTCTACTAGCTCAATCTCTGAAGCTCTTTCTCTTGAATAAATCATCCATTTTTATAAATAATCATTTTTTTGACTGTACATGTGGATCATATACACGGATTTCTGTCGCATTCGGACAGTTCCTTCGTGGTGCGTCTTTTTTTCCCTAAGAGTGTAATAACAAAACTCAAAATACAAGATATTGATCAAATTTGGTGATGGAAGATGATAGTAATTAGCTTATTGGGATAAAAGTGCAGTCTAATTTTTCAAGAATTGTTAGTTTCTCAGACGCAGGCATATATACGATGCAAATGAAGCAATTAATACTTATGTGAAGAATTATCATTCGGTGCACGCAAAAAGTGTAAAATCCCTCAGAAATTTCAAACATAGCCGCAGTACGAAAGACCTGCTTATCGCCTCTTTGAAACCTGTCTTGAGGGTTGTGCTGGATGGCGAGTATTCTTCGTAGACATAGACAGCGTCAGTGATATCATAGGTAAGAATGATAGGATCGCTCTTGTTGTCCACATACATAAACGATATGAGTTATAGGGTGGAAAGCAATCTGTGACTGTATGCTAATGACACCTTGCACTACTGGACAGTGACATCTTTAAGGGACTGTAAGAGCATACAAGGTGAACTGGACAGAAGTTCTGTTTATTGCGATGACTGGTATCTTGCTCTAAATGTGTAAAATGTAAGTTGATGCTGATAACTAGGGAAAAAAAGCCGATAATGTCTGAATGTAGTATTAGTGGTGTGCTATTTGAGACAGTACGTCGTTTAAATACGTAGCAGTAACGTTGCAAGCCGGCTGTTGTGACCGAGCGGTTCTAGGCCCTTCAGTCCGGAACCGTGCTGCTGCTTCGATCGCAGGTTCCAATCCTGCTTCGGGCATGGATGTGTGTGATTTCCTTAGGTTAGTTAGGTTTGCGTAGTTCTAAGTCTAGGTTACTGATGACCTCAGACGTTAAGTCCCATAGTGCTTAGAGCCATTTGAACCATTTTTTTGGCAACGTTGCAAAGAGACGTGAAACGGAACAACGGAAAACGGTCGTTTGTAGGGAAGCGAAACCGTCGACTTCGGTTTATTGGAATGTTCTGGGAAAGTGGAGCGCATCTGTCGAGGAGACAGCTTACAGGAATCTTGAGTGCTGAACGACGGATTGGATGCACAGCGATTGGGATTATAGGAAGACAGCGGAGCAGTTCAGAGGCGTATTGTTACATTTGTTAGCGGTGGGTTCGATTAACACGTGAATATTAAGGAAATGGTCTTGAACTAAAATGGGAGCCCTGGAGAGAAGAAGCTGTTTTCGTGAAACATTATCGTGCAAGTTTAGAGAACCGGTATTTACAGTTGACTGCAGAACGATTCTATTGCCATCAATGCACATCTCGCGAAGACAAGATAAGAGAATTTAAGACTCCTACGGAAGCATACAGAAGGTCATTTGTCCATCGCTCCATCTGCGAGTAGACCAGGAAAGGGAACGGCTAGTGGTGGTGCACAATGTGGTACTTTGCTGAGAGTGTGTGTGTATGTCGAAATACATTCTAAGACAATAAAAAAAGAAAAAATGGCGAAACACGATGAAATCATCCGAATGCTGCAGAAAGCTTTATATGGGATGTAAATATACACACAAACAAATGGTTAAAGTTTCAGAAAAAATGTATGGTGTATTCAAGAGAAAGGGCTTCACAAATTGAGCAAGTACATAAAGCGTTAGTCCACCTCTGGTCCTTATGCAGCTCGGGTTCGTATTGACTGAGTTGCTGGATTTCCTCCTGAGGGGTATCGTACCAAATTATGTCCAATTGACGCTTTAGATCGTCAAATTCCCGTGCTGGTTGAAGGGCCCTTCCTTCAATGCTCCAAACTTTCTCAGTTGGGGACATATCAGACGAACTGTCTGGCCAAGGTAGGGTTTGGCAAGCACAATGACAGGCAGTAGAAAATCTCGCCGTGAGCGTGCGTGTATTATACACTACTGGCCATTAAAATTGCTACACCACGAAGATGACGTGCTACAGACGCGAAATATAACCGACAGGATGGAGATCCTGTGATATGCAAATGATTAGCTTTTCAGAGCATTTACATAAAGTTGGCGCCGGTGGCGACACCTACAACGTGCTGACATGAGGAAAGTTTCCAACCGATTTCTCATACATAAACAGCAGTTGACCGGCGTTGCTTGCTGCACCGTTGTTGTGATGTCTCGCGTAAGGAGGAGAAATGCGTACCATAACGTTTCAGACTTTGATAAAGGCCGGATTGTAGCCTATAGCCATTGCGGTTTATCGTACCGCGACATTGCTGTTCGCGTTGGTCGAGATCCAATTACTATTAGCAGAATATGGAACCGGTGGGTTCAGGAGGGTAATACGGAACGCCGCGATGGATCCCAACGGCCTCGTGTCACTAGCAGTCGAAATGAGAGGCGTCTTATCCGCATGGCTGTAACGGATCGTGCAGCTATGTCTCGATCCATGAGTCAACCGATGGGGACGTTTGCAAGACAACAACCGTCTGCACGATCAGTTCGACGACGTTTGCAGCAGCATGGACTATCAGCTCGGAGACCATGGCTGCGGTTAACGTTGACGCTGCATCGCAGACATGAGCGCCTGCGATTGTGTACTCAACGACGAACCTGGGTGCACGAATGGCAAAACGTCATTTTTTCGGATGCATCCAGGTTCTGTTTACAGCATCCTGATGGTCGCATCCGTTTGGGCGAAGCGCGGTGAACGCACATTGGAAGCGTGTATTCGTCATCACCATATTGACGTCTCAGCGGCGTGATGGTATGGGGTGCCATTAGTTACACGTCTCCGTCGCCTCTTGTTCGCATTGACGATACTTTGTAACAGTGGACGTTACATTTCAGATGTGTTACAACCCGTAGCTCTACCCTTCATTCGACCCCTGCGAAACCCTACATGACAGCAGGATAATGCACAACCGCATGTTGCAGGTCCTGTACGGGACTTTCTGGATACAGAAAATGATCGACTGCTGCCCTGGCCAGCACATTCTCGACATCTCTCACCACTTGAAAACGTCTAGTCAAAGGTGGCCAATCACTACTCTTGATGAACGGTTATATCGTGTTGAAGCTGCTTGGACAGCTGTACCTGTACACGCCATCCAAGGTCTGTTTGACTCAATGCCTCGGCGTATAAAGGCCGTTATTACTGCCAGAGGTGGTTGTTCTGGGTACTGATTTCTCAGGATCTATGCACCCAAACTGCGTGAAAATCTAATCACATGTCATTTATAGTATAATATATTTGTCCATGAATACCCGTTTATCATCTACATGAGACGGTATGTCTCAGGAGGACATCTAAGAACTCTGTCAATCAATGCTAAGCTGAATAACTGCTTGGATTAGGACTAGAGGTGGACTAACGGCTTATTGACTTACTCAGTTTGTGAAGCTCTTTCTGTTGAATAAGTCATCCAGTTCCTCGCAAATTGTCACCATTTGATTGTCGGTACACGTAAAGCACATGTACAGATTTCCCGCCGAATTCGGAAAGTTCCTTCGTAGTGTGTCGTTTCTTTTTTTTCCCCTCAGATCGTAAATACTGACAACAGCCCAACGCTTTAGTTACCTCGGTTACGGGTGTATCTGTAATGATGGAAATGCCGTGTGGCTAGCTGCTTATTTTATATGACCCACCGTCTAATTCCTTATTGTGGGTCGTATGTTGCCACTTAGCCGCTGTGACTGGGTCCGGGGTCCGGAGTGACTGAAAGTAACACCTCCCCGGCTCCCGTCCACACTCACACCGTTGCCTGTGTCCCGCCTCGTGGAGGCGGGCTCTAGTTGTTTACATCCATTTGATATTTTTTTTTGTGCAGCCTTAGAAAAACTTATAACTAATACAAAATCAAGTGAGATATTAATAAACAAAACAAAATTAAATATTTAGAAAGAAGGAAGGAAGAGAATTGAATAGAGAAGAGATCGGTATAATACTGACCGTCACTTGGTTGTGGGTGGCGGCCGGGTCTTGGAATGACCCTCAATTCGCTGGCCGTCGCTCACTATGCCTTTAACAGCTACCATCCTAAAAACTAACTTAACTAACTTAACTAGAAGAGATTAGGCTACGTTAAAGCTAGAAACAGACTGAGACCTCCATGTCCAGCCTGCTGAACTATTTACGATATACAATAGGGAGGTAACTGATTTTGTGCTTGGTTCAAAGTTGCTAATGAAAGGGTACTTGTGGTAAAAGTAATAAGGTAATGACGCTAACGGTTTGTGTCGAGCCTACAAGGCTCCTAGTAGAGTACATCAGGCGCAAGTACCTCCCGGTCCCGCCGACAACACGACCTGAACGGTGGTTTTCCCCGATCTACCATAGGTATCCGTCGGGTTGGGCTTGAAAGAGAGGAACCACAATTGAGTTCCTTCCATCCAGGCCGTGCGCCGCCTCTTACCAGGGGGCGTAGGTCCCTTGAAGAGGTGCCTAACTTTAAGCTTCAGATCAGAAGTTATTAGTGTAGTGGAGGTTGAGGTATAGGCTGTGTAGGTTGGTTGTACAAACAATTCACGCTAAGCCAATGAGACTTAATACGTGGTGTGGTAGTTAGCACCTTCCAGCCCCGCCAGCAACACAGCGTGAACGATGGTTTTCCCCGATCTACCACAGGTATCCGTCGGGTTGGGCGCAAAAGGACAACACAACACCCAGTCCCTGGGCGGAGAAAATCTCTGACGCAGCCGGAAATCGAACCCGGGCCGTTATGTATCACACGCCGTCGCGCTGACCGCTCAGCTCCCAGGGGCGGACATCTGTAGTGATAAGCAAGTTTTGTTATAAGTTATCTTATTTGCCGTTGGTGGGGAGGCTTCCGTGCCTCAGCGACACAGATGACCGTACCGTAGGTGCAACCACAACGGAGGGGTATCTGTTGAGAGGTCGTACAAACGTGTGGTTCCTGAAGAGAGGCAGCAGCCTTTTCAGTAGTTGCAGGGGCAACAGTCTGGATGATTGATTGTAACCAAAACGACCTTGCTGTGTTGGTACTGCGAACGGATGAAAGCAAGGGGAAACTGCAACTGTAATTTTTCCCGAGGGCATGCCATCAAACCAGTCTCAGGACTGAAGACCACAACAACAACATCTTAATTCCTTAAAAACACGGGAGAACTGCCGTAAGTCAGTAACATTTTGCCACGATGCCATGCACAATGCAGCCCCCTTTGGCTTTAAATAGCAGAGCTAAGCGCGTATTCGCCAGTACTTCTCCAGCTGTACTCACCTGAAGATGGCCAAAAGACTTTGTGCCGAAATATCGTGGCGAGATATTACTGACTTACGGCAGTTCTCCCGTGTTTTTAAGGAACAAACAGTACGCCGGGAAAATTTCAAACATCACATCTTATTTCCTAATTAGTAATGTGCTGCACTTGAGCTGTCTGATCGTAGCTGGAGAAGCTCGTCGAGTGCACGGAGAAAGTCTGGCAGCTCGGCGCCTCGGCCGGCGGCTCGCCATCGGCCTTCCCTGGGCGCTCTGTGACGGCCGTCCTTTTTGTGGGCGCCGCCCGCTGCTCCCGGCCGCCCAGGGCCTTGCGTAAGGACGCCGGCTGGAGCTGCTCCTCCTTTCACTCCACCGGCGCCCCACATGCCATCAATTTCCCGCTTTGTACGCCGCGTTACCGGCAGGAAGCGCCGGCCGGCTCAAGGGCGGGACCGCTCCGCCCGGCACCGCTCCCACTGCGGGCTGCTTTCACATTCGAACCCTCGTATTACTTTCCTCCGCAAATACCGCCTGCTGCGAGGCCGGATGCACTCGCATTATTATTGCTGCTACTGCCTGCATCACCATTTCCGTTCTCGCATCGGAGACCGGTGGCAGACAGCCTGCATCTCGCCGTGAAGCGTGAAACCCAACGCGTTATCCACTGCGGTACCAGTAACTGATGAGAGTTGAAGAGCATGAGACGACTGTCTAAAATACTGCAGTAGCGGTCTCCAGGAGTACTTGGAGGAAATTGCTATTCCCGATATACAGCGCGGTCCATTGATAGTGACCGGGCCAAATATCTCACGAAATAAGCACCAAACGAAAAAACTACAAAGAACGAAACTCGTCTGGCTTGAAGGGGGAAACCAGACGGCGCTATAGTTGGCCCTCTACGAGGTGCATTCAAGTTCTAAGGCCTCCGATTTTTTTTTCTAATTAACTACTCACCCGAAATCTATGAAACTGGCGTTACTTCTGGACGTAATCGCCCTGCAGACGTACACATTTTTCACAACACTGACCGCCATGATTCCATGGCAGCGGCGAAGGCTTTTTAGGAGGTTGTTTTGACCGCTGGAAAATCGCTGAGGCAATAGCAGCACGGCTGGTGAATGTGCGGTCAAGGAGAGTGTCTTTCATTGTTGGAAAAAGCCAAAAGTCACTAGGAGCCAGGTCAGGTGAGTAGGGAGCATGAGTAATCACTTCAAAGTTGTTATCACGAAGAAACTGTTGCGTAACGTTAGCTCGATGTGCGGGTGCGTTGTCTTGGTGAAACAGCACACGCGCAGTCCTTCCCGGACGTTTTTATTGTAGTGCAGGAAGGAATTTGTTCTTCAAAACATTTTCGTAGGATGCACCTGTTACCGTAGTGCCCTTTGGAACGCAATGGATAAGGATTACGCCCTCGCTGTCCCAGAACATGGATACCATCATTTTTTCAGCACTGGCGATTACCCTAAATTTTTTTGGTGGCGGTAAATCTGTGTGCTTCCATTGAGCTGACTCGCACTCTGTTTCTGGATTAAAAAATTGGATCCACGTCTCATCCATTGTCACAACCGACGAAAAGAAAGTCCCATTCATGCTGTCGTTGCGCGTCAACATTGCTTGGCAACATGCCACACGGGCAGCCACGTGGTCGTCTGTCAGCATTCGTGGCAACCACCTGGATGACACTTTTCGCATTTTCAGGTCGTCATGCAGGATTGTGTGCACAGAACCCACAGAAATTCCAACTCTGAAGCCGATCTGTTCAACAGTCATCGGAGGCCTTAGAACTTGAATGCACCTCGTAGATGGCGCTGCCATAGGTCAAACGGATATCGACTGTTATTTTTTTAAATAGCAACCCCCATTTTTTACTACATATTCGTGTAGTACGTAAGGAAATATAAATGTTTTAGTTTGACCACTTTTTTCGCTTTGTGACAGATGGCGCTGTAATAGTCACAAACGTATAAGTACGTGCTATCACGTGATATTCCGCCAGTCCGGACGGTATTTGCTTCGTGATACATTACCCGTGTTAAAATGGACCGGAAAAGGTCGATATCGTGTTGATGTATGGCTATTGTGATCAAAATGCCCAACGGGCGTGTGCTATGTATGCTGCTTGGTATCCTGGACGACATCATCTAAGTGTCCGGACCGTTCGCCGGATATTTACGTTATTTACGGAAACAGGAAATGTTCAGCCACATGTGAATCGTCGACCACGACCTCCAACAAATGATGATGCCCAAGTAGGTATTTTAGCTGCTGTCGCGGCTAATCCGCACATCAGTAGCAGACAAATTGCGCGAAAAACGGGAATCTCAAAATAGTCGGTGTTCACAATGCCACATCAACATCGATTACACCCGTACCATATTTCTATGCACCAGGAATTGCATGGCGAACGTCGTGTACTGTTCTGTCACTGGGCACAAGAGAAATTACGGGACGATAACAGATTTTTTGCACGCGTTCTATTTAGCTACGAAGCGTCATTCGCCAACAGCTGTAACGTAAACCGGCATAATATGCACTATTGGGCAACGGAAAATCCACGGTGGCTGCGACAAGTGGAACATCAGTGACCTTGGCGGGTTAATGTATGGTGAGGCATTATGGGAAGAAGGATAATTGGCCCACATTTTATCGGTGGCTATGTAAATGGTGCAATGTATACTGATTTCCTACGTGATGCTCTACGGTTGTTACTACAAGATGTTTCACTGTATGTCAGAATGGCGACGTACTCCCAACATGATGGATGTCCGGCACTTAGCTCGGGTGCGGTTGAAGCAGTATTGAACAGCATATTTCATGATAGGTGTATTGGTCGTCGAAGCACCATACGATGGCCCGCACGTTCACCGGATCCGACGTCCAAGGATTTCTTTCTGTGGTGAAAGTTAAAGGATATTTACTATCGTGAACCACCGACAAATCCTGACAACATGCGTCAGCGCATTGTCAATACATGTGCGAACATTATGGATGGCGAAATACTCGCTGTTGAGAGGAGTGTCGTTACACTTATTGCCAAATGCATTGAGGTTGACGAACATCATTTTGAGCATTTATTGCATTAATGTGGTATTTACAGGTAATTACGCTGTAACATCATGCATTCTCAGAAATGATAAGTTCAAAAAGGTACATGTCTCACATTGGAACAACCGAAATAAAATGTTCAAACGTACCTACGTTCTGTATTTTAATTTTAAAAAAACCTTCCTTTGTAAGGTGTCGGGCAAATCCAGCACCTTCCATGAAAACCCTGACATGATAAGCAAATCCAGTAGTATGTCGCATAGCTCTGAATAAACCGTGACATTAAATTAACCAAAGTAATACGAGTAACGAGTGAGCAAATGGAATACCACAGACTAACACAAGAATGCCTAAATGCATGTCATACCTTCCCACTGTGAGACAGTTTCGAGGGGAGAAACGAGAACAGAAGCCGAGAGCAGAACCGTGTTAAGCTAGAAGGCCCCACGATAAGGGACGGACTGGACACCCACGTCGCCAGCTAACCGCCAGGACCACCTCCCAGCCCATGTTAAAAGCTAGAGCCCTCCAGAAGAACAGTATAGATCTTACGATAACACTAAAAGGGCCATACCAGCCGCACGTTTTAGCATGAGACTTCTTCATGTCTCTGTTACGTTGAAAACGTTAAAAACATTGCCCCACCACGAAAAGTAACCGCCAGGACCACCCCCCAGCCCTTGTTAAAAGATAGGTCCTCCTGAAGAAGAGTATAGATCTTACGATAACACTAAAAGGGCCACACCAGCTGCAAGTTGTAGCGTGAGACTTTTTCGCGTCTCTGTTACATTGCAAACTTTAAAAACATAACCCCACCACGAAATGTATAACGTTTCTCATTGGATAGACAGAATTTTTATAGGCGGAGCTTAAGGTTAACATTGATACCCAGATTGGCCAGATGAAAACACAGCGAGATAGTTATTTTTAAACCAACTTCGGTAAATTGTAGTAAGCAGAAGTTAGGAGAGAGTTTCTTCGGAGTCGGCGAGGTGCGTGGAGCTGTGCCGACCGACGCCCCCTGACACTGCCTAACCAACGGCAAGGTAATGAACGCACGCGATGCCGCATAACAGCGCATAAAGCTTCTTCACTCAGAACTGCAGAAGTCTCATCTGTTACACTCCCGTTTTGTGTAATACTGGTGTCGATCGTCAATTAAAGCTCATGGCATTCACATTTGCTACGTAAGTTAAAATCTGAAACATGATGATTTTTCTGTTACATAATAATTGAGAAGCCACATCAGCCATTGTAATTTACGACAAGTTGGATAAGTAATTAAAGATAATTAAGGGTCACTAGAGACCATTTTGATAGTTTTATCTTTTGTGAAACTTAATTTAAACCTAGATTATAGATGTGATATGGCATAGGTCATCCTTCGATCCATTGTAGAACTTTGAAACCCATTCAGGGAATATTCGTTCACATTTTTGTTGAACGCAGTTTTTGCAGTTGATATCCGTTTGACCTATGGCAGCGCCATCTAGCGGTCCAACCATAGCACCATCTGGTTTTCCCCTTCAAGCTAGACAAGTTTCGTACTTTGTAGTTTTTTCGTTTGACGCTTATTTCGTGAGATATTTGGCCCGGTCACGATCAATGGACCACCCTGTAGAATGCGTCTGAAGGAGGGAAAATTTCGAGCAACTCTAGGAATTTTGGTTTATCGTAAACTCCACATAAGATCCATAGCGAATGATTGGAGAGTTGCATAGGTCACACCAATACTCAACAAAGGATATAAGAGCACTCCTCTGAATTACAGAAGCATATCAATAACGTCGATTTGCAGTAGGATTTTGGATTATATACTGTTTTCGAATATTGCCAATTACTTAGAAGGTAACGATCTGACACACAGTAGCTCGGATCCAGGAAATATCGCATTTCCGAAACACAACTAGCTCTTTATTCACATTAAGGAGTTAGTGCTATTCACAGCGGATATCGAACTGAATCCATATTTCTAGATTTTCAGAATGTCTTTGACGCCGTCCCTCATAAGACTTCTAATCCATTTGCGTGCCTATGGAGTATCGGTTCAGCTGTGTGAATGGATCCGTGATTTCCTCTATGAAAGGCCACAGTACGTAGTAATCGACGGAAAATTATGGAGTAAAACAAAAATGATATGCCGCGTTTCTCGAAGAACCGTCATAGGCCCTGTGCTGTTCCTAAGCTACTTAAAAGATTTTAGAGATAATCTGAACAGCTCTCTTAGATGGTTTTCAGGTAATGCTGTCGTTTGCCGTCTATTAGAGAGATCAGAAGATCGAAACGTTGCAAAATGACTTAGATACGATATCTGAATTGTGCAACATATGTCAAACTGCTCTCAGTAGGAAAAAGTGTGAGGTCATCTATGTGAACACAAAAAGAAATCCGTTAAATATAGATTACACGATAAATTACACAATTTAAATGATGTTAATTCGATTAAATACCTAGGAATTAGAATTACTAACTTACTTATTTGTCCTCTGCTAGAATACTGCTCTGGTCTATGGTGTCCTTATCAGGTAGGACTGGCGGAGGACATCGAAAAAAGTACGAAGAAGAGCAGCTCGTTTCGTATTACTGCGAAATAGGGGAGAGGATGTCAAGAATATTATTAGCGAGTTGGATTTGCAATCACTGAAACAAAGGCGTTTTTATTTGCCGCGAGATCATTTCAGAAAATTTTAATCACCAACTTTCTCCTCTACTGTGGAAATAATTTATTGTTGCCCATGTACATGCAAGAAAAAAGAAAAGGTCATCATAACAAAATAAGAGAAATCAGACTCCGTACAGACAGCTTTAAGTGTTAATTCTAGAAAGGTAGACAAATAGTCTAAAGGTGGTTCGAAGAACCGTCTGCCAGACACTGAACTGAAGAGTAGTCATGTAGATGTAGATGTAAAACACGCACAAGAAAAGGTCCAAATGAATCACAACATAACCGATGCAGGAACAGTATAGCAACAACTGGTGATCAGGAGTACAGATCGACTACATGTAGAACGAGGATTTTTCTCTCTGTGTAATCGGACACCTAATTCTATCAATAGCCTTCTGCGTCTGTCGACTGCTTGGCTGATGAACTGAGCGAGAAAGGAATATTGCAGTTTCACGTCATGTCGTCGATGATGTTAGCACAAGATCGAAACTTGGAAGGCTAGGGAAGGGGCCGTTCGTGTCCTTTAATACGAATCCTACCTACACTCGTCGTAAGTGGAAAACTAGATGTGAATAGCCGGACGGTGATTTGACTGGGCACCCTTCAGAATAGGAGTACAGTGTCTTATCAGTACTCATGAGATGGCGCTCGGATGTTTACCCATATCTAACAACGTGGAAAATTTATATGCTCGTGGATGTTTATATAGAGCAACGATTCATTTTTTTCTTGGTTGTTTCACAATAAGTGATGCTTGTGACATTTGACAATACAAGTGAACTCTCGAAAGTAGTTATCTTTCAAAATATAATAGTGGCTGTTTGGAGACAATGTATATCAAATTTCCAAATTAAATCAACCACGCGACGATTCGAAATTCATCATCCTGGTGAATAGGAGCCTACAATCTATGAACAGCCTTCAGAGTGACAAGGAAAACATCACCAACTCATATTCTAAGGAGTGAAAAGGACACTTGCAAGATACAAGCTCCAGAAATCGATCCCGTGCGAATATTTGGGACATAATTCTGGCACTAAGCAATTATGGCCTTCTGAAAGTAGAGTTTTTAAACTTTCGCGCGCACCAGTTGTTATTCACTCCCTCACTCCCTCCTTCCCAGTGCAGCAGCCTAGTGCCTGAGCGCAAAGTGGTACTGTGGTGTAAGAGGTTTGTGAATTACTGTTTTGACACTGGTAACACGTTTTGTTCAGTGTGCAAAGTCAGCGGTGAGTACCATGTAGCTGGAGTCAGACATCTCGCTGCTTTGAGCATTTTTCTGTTGTCATACACAGACTCAGTGTAAATGAGTGAATCGAATTAGTGTCTCAGGAAAGAAATAGCGCAACGCTATTTAATGACTAACGTCGCTGTTCTGCATTACTGCCATTAGATTATAAAGCTGGCATTCTTTAGGTAAACAAGAACATTTAAAGGAGAGGTACTAAACTTCAACGTGATTGCTGAGATTAAATTTTAAATCGAAAATCATTACCTTCTTTTCAAGACTAAGGGGTATATACTGGGGTATATACCATGTAAATTCACTCGTCGATGCGGATTCCGCAACGACCTCCTGCGGGAATCTCAAAGTAGGGAGAGTGGAGGATATGGAGGGGGTCTGCGGATAGGTGGCGCTAGCTGGGAATGAGTCGGCAAGGGGGAGTGCCGTAGTAGTCCGTGCAAATGCGATAGGGAGGGGGGGGGGGGAGCAGTAGCTAATGCAGCTGACTAGTAAAGAGGAGACTTGAATCCCGGTCTGGTACACATTTTCATTTGTCACCGCAGCGTAAAGCCCTGACGCAGCTGACGTCAGTAGTTCCTTTCCTTTCCTTTCTTCCCCTTCCACCTTCAGTTTACGTAATATTACAACTGCCGATTCCGCATGGTATCTGTTTTTTCGGATATGTCCGGAAGAGCAAACACAACGTATTCTACACTACTGGCCATTAAAATTGCTACACCAAGAAGAACTGCAGATGATAAACGGGTATTCATTGGGAAAATATATTATACTAGAACTGGCATGTGATTACATTTTCACGCAATTTGGGTCCATAGATCCTGAGAAATCAGTACCCAGAACAACCATCTCTAACCGAAATAACAGCCTTGATACGCCTGGGCAATGAGTGAAACAGAGCTTGGATGGCGTGTACAGGTACAGGTGCCCAAGCAGCTTCAACACGATACCACAGATCATCATGAGTAGTGACGAGTAGTGACGAGCCAGTTGCTCGGCCACCACTGAATAGACTTTTCAATTGGTGAGAGCTCTGGAGAATGTGATGGCCAGGGCAGCAGTCGATCATTTTCTGTATTCAGAAAGTCCCGTACAGGACCTGCAACACGCGGTCGTGCATTATCCTGCTGACATGTAGGGTTTCGCAGGGGTCGAATGAAGGGTAGAGCTACGGGTCGTAACACATCTGAAATGTAACGTCCACTGTTCCAAAGTATCGTCAATGCGAACAAGAGGTGACGGAGACGTGTAACCAATGGCACCCCATAACATCACGCCGGGTGAGACGCCAATATGGTGACGACAAATACATGCTTCCAATGTGCGTTCACCGCGCTTCGCCAAAACGGATGCGACCATCATGATGCTGTAAACAGAACCTGGATGCATCCGAAAAAATGACGTTTTGCCTTTCGTGCACCGGGGTCGTCGTTGAGTACACCATCGCAGGAGCTCCTGTCTGTGATGCAGCGTCAAGAGTAACCGCAGCCATGGTCTCCGAGCTAATAGACGATGCTACTGCAAGCGTCGTCGAACTGTTCGTGCAGATGATTGTTCTCTTGCAAACGTCCCCATCTGTTGACTCAGGGATCGAGACGTGGCTGAACGATCCGTTACAGCCATGCGGATAAGATGCAGGGATTGGATTGATGGTGTCACCTGGGTTGCAGCTGATTCCGCCCATAAGAAGGTAACGGAACGTCAAACAGCTAAGTTCTCACGTCTCCTTGACATACCATCTCTGCAGGTTCCGTGCAAGACTGTCATCAATTTGAGTGGAATGGTTTTGAGTGGTGATGCGGTCTCGGTTTTGCAGAAAGGTCTCAACTTCGCTCCAACCCCCAAGTTCACTCCGGTCGCAGAAATTGTTAGTGCTGTTGAACAGGTTGTAGCTCGACTTCCGCCCGAATCAGCTGAGGAAATACGTCGTCAAACGTGTCGTGCGTCGATGAAATCCAAGCCGATGAAGTCAAATATCAGCAGTAAAGAAAGGGCGGCCATTCGTGATCTGAGGGAACGCTCTGAAATTGTTGTCTTACCGGCTGACAAAGGCAATGCTACAGTTGTTGTCTCCCATAAGGACTGCACTGATAAGATGCAGAGCCTGCTAAATGACGATTCCTACCGGAAGATCAGCGTTGACCCTGCAATGAAGGTGGAGAAAGAGACGAGGTCGCTTCTCAAGGACGCAGATTTACAGGGCGGTGACGCTAAGAAATTGTTACCCCAAGGTCCGGTTCCGCCTAGACTATATGGTCTCCCGAAGGTTCACAAAGAGGGGGTACCATTACGCCCCATTGTCAGCAACATCAGGGCACCTACATATTTGTTGGCCAAATACCTGACGGAAATATTAAGTCCTTATGTGGGTAAATGCCCTCATCAAATCCGTACTTCCATGGATTTTGTTAATCGCCTTGATAGCTTCAGGTTGGATGAGTCAGATATCATGGTGAGTTTTGACGTCGTTTCCTTGTTTACTAGGGTATCCCTACCAGAGTCACTGGAATTTATTAGTCAAAAGTTTGACGAGAAGACCACTGAACGTTATACGCATGTCTTGACTTCCACGTATTTTCTTTTTAATGGAGAATACTACGAATAAACGGAGGGAGTCGCCATGGGTAGCCCACTCTCACCGGTGGTAGCGAATTTGTACATGGAGAACTTCGAGGAGGAAGCCCTGTCGTAACCCGAATGGAAATCTACTTGCTTTTTCCGTTACGTGGACGACACGTTCGTCATCTGGCCACATGGTATGGATAAACTCCTTGACTTCCTTACACATCTAAACTCCATACACCCCAACATTAAATTCATTATGGAGACTGAAACGGAGGGTATATTACCTTCCCTTGACGTCTTGGTCAAGAGAAGGGCTGACGGCACACTAGGTCATGGAGTGTATCGGAAGACAACGCACACTGATCTGTATTTTCACGCAGACAGCTGCCACAGAGGAACGGGGTACTTATAACTCTAGTACATAGGGCGCGCACTATCTCTGACACAGGGAGTCTACCCCAGGAATTGGAACATCTGAGAACTGTATTTCGAAAAAATGGGAGGCAGATTCAACGTGCTCTCCGCCCAACCACTACAGCATAACCTGTGGAGATGGATGAAATTACGAGGAAGGAGGTAGGCACTGCGTTTATTCCATATGCAGGCGCACTCTCGGGGATAATCGCCCACATTTTGAAGAAACACCGGGTCGGAACTGTGTTTTGTCCTCCGAATAAAACTCGTGCACTGATGGGGAGCGCCAAAGATGACCTCGGTTTGAGGAAGGCCGGCGTGTACCAGATTCCGTGTCAATGTGGCAAGTCGTATATTGGTCAGACGATGCGTACCGTCGAGGATCGGTGCCGTGAACACCAGAGGCACACTCGACTGATGTATCCGAGCAAGTCGGCGGTCGCTGAACATTGTTCGTAGGAAAATCACACTATGGAGTATGAACGCACGAGGATTCTGGCACAGACGTCGAGATACTGGGACAGTGTTGTTAGAGAGGCCATCGAAATTCGCACCAATGACGACCTCATAAACCGCGACTGTGGCTATAATCTTAGCAAGGCTTGGGAACCAGCGATTGGGTTAATGAAGAGTAAATTGAGCAAATATGTAGTTGTGACAACCACGGCGGACAGAGCCATCACTCCGACGTCATCACAGACGCCGTCGTAATCTGTTCCACCGCGCGACCGTGGCTCGGGGCGCGGACAGCGGAGGGAGCGCGCCGCGGGCGGAGGGTATTTAAATCGGCCGCCGCCGCGACCGGACCCAGTTCCCTCTGAGCAGCCATAGCGTACGGATCTCTGTGCCGGCGCGTTCACAGGAGCTCAATCCGCCAGTTCACCTGATGATGGCGACATGTATGATCGCCGAAATATTGTGCCCGTTGGACACTGTAGACCGGCAGTATACTCGTGGATATTTTGAATATCAAATACGCTGGGAGAAACTCAAGAATTACTTGGAAACTAAAACCATGTAGGACGTTCAACTAGTTATCCACACTTATAGAAGCACGTACGGGGTGAGTCACCAACTATTGACACCAGGAATAACTCCGAAAGTATGATAGTAGGTGAAAAGTTTGTGGGACAAAAGATTCATGGGACAACGGGGGCCATAACATGACGTTAGTTTTTTTTTGCTAGGTGGAGTCGCTTCAGAGATATGAAGGTCAACTTCGTTTTTTAAATGGAATGCTATAGTTAGGTACTTATTTTCTGATAACGGCTATCGAGACGAATCCAGTGATGTGTAACAGTAAGGACTTTGAAGGTCAACGAAGGTCAAAAAGGTGGCATGAAAGTCCATTTACAGAATGTGTTCGAAGTGATGACCACTGGTACAGTGCTGCAATCTTATTATCATGGATTGAGTAGTATTCCTTATCACATCGGCACTGGTCGAAGTTCATGCTCTGGCAATTCTCTCTCGCATATATTCAGGTGTAGTTGGAACATCTTTATAAACAATGTCTTTCACGAATCCCCAAAAGAAAAAATCCAGAAGCGTCAAGTCTGGCGAATGAGCCGGCCACGGCACATCTCCTCCGCGTCCTGTACAACGACTTGGGAATTGTCTCTGCAACTCACCAGCGAAAAATGTGCCGGACACCCATCGCGTTGAAACCACATTCTGTTCCTTGTTCGTAAAGGTGTTTCTTCCAATAACAGACCTAATGTTTCTTGCAGGAATGTGGTGTACTTCCTACCACTAAGATTTCCTTCGATGAAACAGGGGCATAATTCTGTCCTCCAGAATCCCACTCCATACATTCACCGACCACGGTTTCTGGTGTGTAACTTGCCGCAGCCAACATCGATTTTCAGTTGCCCAACAATGCATGCTGTGCAAATTAACATTGCCATGGTTCGTGAATGTAGCCTCGTCAGTAAATAAAAACAAGTTAATAAATGTGTCATCCCTATGAATCTGAAGTTGAGCCCATCGGCAGAATTCAGTGCAACGCATACGATCCGTACCAGTTAATTCTTCGTGGAGGCTGATATGGTAAGGATACAGAACAGGAACAAAACTACTCTGGCGCATCCCAGATTCCCTTGCGATTTGACACGAACTAACACAAGGATCTCGAACCACAGTGGCAAGAGTACCAATTTTCGTTTCCTCGTTAGTAATTTTCCTTTGCCGGATATGCTTCCGATGCGTTAAAGATCCAGTTGTTCTCAATTTATCATACGCATATTTAAATGTACATAGTGTAGGGTGAGTAAGTTGAGGATACCTGTCAGCGTATCACTCTCTAGCTCTCGCTGAATTTCATTGGCATTCTCCGTAAATGAGAAGCATATCGACTTGTTCTTCGAAGGAATACTTCACTCACATTCGCTTGGTTTGACGAACTAGTCTCACCGTTCCTATAAGTGTTGTATTGCGAAACCGTCGAATGGTGTTAACATGTCAGTAGTACGTTAGATGGATACGCCGTATTGGGCGAATATTTACTATGCGATGTACGAAAGAGAATTGTCAGAGCATGTGCTTCGATAAGTGCAAATGTGATAAGGAATACCATTCAATCCTTGATAAGAAGGTTGCAACGCTATATTGATACCAATGGTCATCACTTCGAACACCTTCTGTAAAAGGACGTTCGTGCCACCTTTGTGACCTTCGTTGACCTTCAAAGGCCTTAGTGTTACACATAATTGGATTCGTTTCGATAGCCGCTATCAGAAAATAAGTACCAAACTATAGCATCTCATTTAGGAAAAAAACAAAGTCGACCTTCATATCTCTGTCGTGACCAAAGCTTGCAACAATAAAAAAAAAAAGCCAACTTCATATTATGGCTCCCGATGTCCCACGCAACATTTTCCCCACAAACTTTTTAGGTACTATCGTACTTTTGGAGCTGTTCTAGGTGGAAATAGTGACTCACCCTGTATAATCATATTGGTGTAACGAGGTCATGAGAACTGATGGAATCTGATGGCGTGCAGCCGAATGCAAAGCGCTCTTAAGGAAGCACATATAATCATTTTGGTGTAACAGGGTGATGAAAACTGATGGAATATGATGGCATGCAACCGAATGCGAAACAGTCTGCTGTGGAGCTTATCGTGAAACTGGCTATCCTTAAGGTGTAGCTGCAGAGAGCGCATAGTGCGATAACATGTTTTATACGTACGGAAAAAACAAGAAACTGTAGCACTGTTTGAAGCTATGCAACCATCCACTGCTTCCCTTAAAATCGCTGTAATATATTTCACGAGCTATTTGATGTGCACAACGTAGTAGGTAACTATCATTAACATCCTGTAAATTTTATCGAGCATCCTTGGAACTTGCAAACACCATTTTTTGTAACAAGAGCGCCTTGTGTTTCTTTGAATATCCGTAGTTTCTCATATGCACTACATGTGCATATTGTTGCGGACTTATTATAAATATGTTCTTAAGTTTTTTTTTTACTATGCTGCCGATGATCTACGTACGTAATCATGTTTAGTACCCGTTCCTTGAGTAATAATTGTCCATTACCATGCTTCACTGGAGAAAGGATTTCTGGCTCCATGTCCGACAAAGACGATGAACTACATTGCTCGATACCTGTTTCAATTTCACTTTAACTTGTTAAACACGTATCGTCATGATTGTACTTCTCTTGATCATTGTCCTCACAGTCAAGCTTATACGACTCCACACATTCGACTGTCTCGTCTTGCAGAACCGCTAATATTTCATCTGCCACTTCTTTATCACTCTGCAAAATTCCTTGGGTTCGTTTCTGACAAAATGTCAGACTCGACAGTTGTTGTTGTAGATATAATGCAACGTTTGTTTTGTATAGCGCTACCGTTGCTGTGCTTTGTATCATCACTAGCACTGCAGCACTATCGTGGGCTATTCGTCGACTTAGCAGTTCAACTACGTTCCACTGTGCTCACCACAGGATACCTGCAATCTCGCCCCCTGTTGGCACTGGCAGCCAATATTGCGGTTGTATGGTAGACAATACGTGGGGCGTCGAATGCCGTAAACATCTTGTGCGATCTCGCACTCAAGGGGTTCCTTGTCAGAACAGAAAAAGGCAGAAAAATTATTATTCTGTAGTATACACACACACACATATATATATATATATATATATACAACTCTTCTGCAGGAGACTATTTTCTGAATCATCGACAGCCGTTATTATGATAATTTATTTGCAATCAGTTCCAATACATCTGATAGCAATATAATAAAATCACATCATAACGACGGTTGCAGGTGTTCCATTTTATTACGCAAGTGAACGGCCCAAAGTCCTGCAGACCATCAACCGTGAGGATGGATTTTTTTGTGACTGGTCGTTAGAAAGCGTAGACGAGACGAGACGAATTCATTCTTAACTATTTTACCTTTCCTACAGTTAATTTAATCTGTGTCGCACATATTCAGTCCATCTCTTAGTCAGATCTTCTTAATTTAATTGAAACTTTTTCCCGACAGGCGAAA